>NW_027189668.1:0-50000 GCF_040958095.1 Procambarus clarkii
CTCAGATGAGTCACAGAGATGTTAGGAAGTTTTCTTTTAGCGTGAGAGTAGTGGGGAAATGGAATGCACTTCAGGAACAGGTTGTGGAAGCAAATACTATTCATAATTTTAAAACCAGGTATGATAGGGAAATGGGACAGGAGTCATTGCTGTAAACAACCGATGCTCGAAAGGCGGGATCCAAGAGTCAATGCTCGATCCTGCAGACACAACTAGGTGAGTACAACTAGGTGAGTACACACACACACACACACACACACACACACACACACACACACACACACACACACACACACACACACACACACACACACACACACACACACACACACACACACACACACACACACACACACACACACACACACACACAAGTAAGGAGGCATTTAGGGCGCTTTACACTGCCTACGTAAGGCCAGTCTTAGAGTATGCTGCCTCATCATGGAGTCCCCATCTGAAGAAGCATATAATGAAACTGGAAAAGGTTCAGAGGTTTGCAACGAGACTCGTCCCAGAGCTACGAGGGATGGGGTATGAAGAGCGCCTGAGGGAACTGTGCCTTACGACACTAGAAAGAAGATGGGAGAGGGGGGACATGATAGGAACGTATAAGATACTCAGAGGAATTGACAGAGTGGACATAGACGAAATGTTCACACGGAATAGTAACAGAACGAGAGGACATGGATGGAAGCTTGAAACTCAGATGAGTCACAGAGATGTTAGGAAGTTTTCTTTTAGCGTGAGAGTAGTGGGGAAATGGAATGCACTTCAGGAACAGGTTGTGGAAGCAAATACTATTCATAATTTTAAAACCAGGTATGATAGGGAAATGGGACAGGAGTCATTGCTGTAAACAACCGATGCTCGAAAGGCGGGATCCAAGAGTCAATGCTCGATCCTGCAGACACAACTAGGTGAGTACAACTAGGTGAGTACACACACACACACACACACACACACACACACACACACACACACACACACACACACACACACACACACACACACACACACACACACACACACACACACACACACAAGTAAGGAGGCATTTAGGGCGCTTTACACTGCCTACGTAAGGCCAGTCTTAGAGTATGCCGCCTCATCATGGAGTCCCCATCTGAAGAAGCATATAATGAAACTGGAAAAGGTTCAGAGGTTTGCAACGAGACTCGTCCCAGAGCTACGAGGGATGGGGTATGAAGAGCGCCTGAGGGAACTGTGCCTTACGACACTAGAAAGAAGAAGGGAGAGGGGGGACATGATAGGAACGTATAAGATACTCAGAGGAATGGACAGAGTGGACATAGACGAAATGTTCACACGGAATAGTAACAGAACGAGAGGACATGGATGGAAGCTTGAAACTCAGATGAGTCACAGAGATGTTAGGAAGTTTTCTTTTAGCGTGAGAGTAGTGGGGAAATGGAATGCACTTCAGGAACAGGTTGTGGAATCAAATACTATTCATAATTTTAAAACCAGGTATGATAGGGAAATGGGACAGGAGTCATTGCTGTAAACAACCGATGCTCGAAAGGCGGGATCCAAGAGTCAATGCTCGATCCTGCAGACACAACTAGGTGAGTACAACTAGGTGAGTACACACACACACACACACACACACACACACACACACACACACACACACACACACACACACACACACACACACACACACAAGTAAGGAGGCATTTAGGGCGCTTTACACTGCCTACGTAAGGCCAGTCTTAGAGTATGCCGCCTCACCATGGAGTCCCCATCTGAAGAAGCATATAATGAAACTGTTAAAGGTTCAGAGGTTTGCAACGAGACTCGTCCCAGAGCTACGAGGGATGGGGTATGTAGAGCGCCTGAGGGAACTGTGCCTTACGACACTAGAAAGAAGAAGGGAGAGGGGGGACATGATAGGAACGTATAAGATACTCAGAGGGATTGACAGAGTGGACATAGACGAAATGTTCACACGGAATAGTAACAGAACGAGAGGACATGGATGGAAGCTTGAAACTCAGATGAGTCACAGAGATGTTAGGAAGTTTTCTTTTAGCGTGAGAGTAGTGGGGAAATGGAATGCACTTCAGGAACAGGTTGTGGAAGCAAATACTATTCATAATTTTAAAACCAGGTATGATAGGGAAATGGGACAGGAGTCATTGCTGTAAACAACCGATGCTCGAAAGGCGGGATCCAAGAGTCAATGCTCGATCCTGCAGACACAACTAGGTGAGTACAACTAGGTGAGTACACACACACACACACACACACACACACACACACACACACACACACACACACACACACACACACACACACACACACACACACACACACACACACACACACACACAAGTAAGGAGGCATTTAGGGCGCTTTACACTGCCTACGTAAGGCCAGTCTTAGAGTATGCCGCCTCATCATGGAGTCCCCATCTGAAGAAGCATATAATGAAACTGGAAAAGGTTCAGAGGTTTGCAACGAGACTCGTCCCAGAGCTACGAGGGATGGGGTATGAAGAGCGCCTGAGGGAACTGTGCCTTACGACACTAGAAAGAAGAAGGGAGAGGGGGGACATGATAGGAACGTATAAGATACTCAGAGGAATGGACAGAGTGGACATAGACGAAATGTTCACACGGAATAGTAACAGAACGAGAGGACATGGATGGAAGCTTGAAACTCAGATGAGTCACAGAGATGTTAGGAAGTTTTCTTTTAGCGTGAGAGTAGTGGGGAAATGGAATGCACTTCAGGAACAGGTTGTGGAATCAAATACTATTCATAATTTTAAAACCAGGTATGATAGGGAAATGGGACAGGAGTCATTGCTGTAAACAACCGATGCTCGAAAGGCGGGATCCAAGAGTCAATGCTCGATCCTGCAGACACAACTAGGTGAGTACAACTAGGTGAGTACACACACACACACACACACACACACACACACACACACACACACACACACACACACACACACACACACACACACACACACACACACACACACACACACACAAGTAAGGAGGCATTTAGGGCGCTTTACACTGCCTACGTAAGGCCAGTCTTAGAGTATGCCGCCTCACCATGGAGTCCCCATCTGAAGAAGCATATAATGAAACTGTTAAAGGTTCAGAGGTTTGCAACGAGACTCGTCCCAGAGCTACGAGGGATGGGGTATGTAGAGCGCCTGAGGGAACTGTGCCTTACGACACTAGAAAGAAGAAGGGAGAGGGGGGACATGATAGGAACGTATAAGATACTCAGAGGGATTGACAGAGTGGACATAGACGAAATGTTCACACGGAATAGTAACAGAACGAGAGGACATGGATGGAAGCTTGAAACTCAGATGAGTCACAGAGATGTTAGGAAGTTTTCTTTTAGCGTGAGAGTAGTGGGGAAATGGAATGCACTTCAGGAACAGGTTGTGGAAGCAAATACTATTCATAATTTTAAAACCAGGTATGATAGGGAAATGGGACAGGAGTCATTGCTGTAAACAACCGATGCTCGAAAGGCGGGATCCAAGAGTCAATGCTCGATCCTGCAGACACAACTAGGTGAGTACAACTAGGTGAGTACACACACACACACACACACACACACACACACACACACACACACACACACACACACACACACAAGTAAGGAGGCATTTAGGGCGCTTTACACTGCCTACGTAAGGCCAGTCTTAGAGTATGCCGCCTCATCATGGAGTCCCCATCTGAAGAAGCATATAATGAAACTGGAAAAGGTTCAGAGGTTTGCAACGAGACTCGTCCCAGAGCTACGAGGGATGGGGTATGAAGAGCGCCTGAGGGAACTGTGCCTTACGACACTAGAAAGAAGAAGGGAGAGGGGGGACATGATAGGAACGTATAAGATACTCAGAGGGATTGACAGAGTGGACATAGACGAAATGTTCACACGGAATAGTAACAGAACGAGAGGACATGGATGGAAGCTTGAAACTCAGATGAGTCACAGAGGTGTTAGGAAGTTTTCTTTTAGCGTGAGAGTAGTGGGGAAATGGAATGCACTTCAGGAACAGGTTGTGGAATCAAATACTATTCATAATTTTAAAACCAGGTATGATAGGGAAATGGGACAGGAGTCATTGCTGTAAACAACCGATGCTCGAAAGGCGGGATCCAAGAGTCAATGCTCGATCCTGCAGACACAACTAGGTGAGTACAACTAGGTGAGTACACACACACACACACACACACACACACACACACACACACACACACACACACACACACACACAAGTAAGGAGGCATTTAGGGCGCTTTACACTGCCTACGTAAGGCCAGTCTTAGAGTATGCCGCCTCATCATGGAGTCCCCATCTGAAGAAGCATATAATGAAACTGGAAAAGGTTCAGAGGTTTGCAACGAGACTCGTCCCAGAGCTACGAGGGATGGGGTATGAAGAGCGCCTGAGGGAACTGTGCCTTACGACACTAGAAAGAAGAAGGGAGAGGGGGGACATGATAGGAACGTATAAGATACTCAGAGGAATGGACAGAGTGGACATAGACGAAATGTTCACACGGAATAGTAACAGAACGAGAGGACATGGATGGAAGCTTGAAACTCAGATGAGTCACAGAGATGTTAGGAAGTTTTCTTTTAGCGTGAGAGTAGTGGGGAAATGGAATGCACTTCAGGAACAGGTTGTGGAAGCAAATACTATTCATAATTTTAAAACCAGGTATGATAGGGAAATGGGACAGGAGTCATTGCTGTAAACAACCGATGCTCGAAAGGCGGGATCCAAGAGTCAATGCTCGATCCTGCAGACACAACTAGGTGAGTACAACGAGGTGAGTACACACACACACACACACACACACACACACACACACACACACACACACACACACACACACACACACACACACACACACACACACACACACACACACACACACACACACACACACACACACACACACACACACACACACACACAAGTAAGGAGGCATTTAGGGCGCTTTACACTGCCTACGTAAGGCCAGTCTTAGAGTATGCCGCCTCATCATGGAGTCCCCATCTGAAGAAGCATATAATGAAACTGGAAAAGGTTCAGAGGTTTGCAACGAGACTCGTCCCAGAGCTACGAGGGATGGGGTATGAAGAGCGCCTGAGGGAACTGTGCCTTACGACACTAGAAAGAAGATGGGAGAGGGGGGACATGATAGGAACGTATAAGATACTCAGAGGAATTGACAGAGTGGACATAGACGAAATGTTCACACGGAATAATAACAGAACGAGAGGACATGGATGGAAGCTTGAAACTCAGATGAGTCACAGAGATGTTAGGAAGTTTTCTTTTAGCGTGAGAGTAGTGGGGAAATGGAATGCACTTCAGGAACAGGTTGTGGAAGCAAATACTATTCATAATTTTAAAACCAGGTATGATAGGGAAATGGGACAGGAGTCATTGCTGTAAACAACCGATGCTCGAAAGGCGGGATCCAAGAGTCAATGCTCGATCCTGCAGACACAACTAGGTGAGTACAACTAGGTGAGTACACACACACACACACACACACACACACACACACACACACACACACACACACACACACACACACACACACACACACACACACAAGTAAGGAGGCATTTAGGGCGCTTTACACTGCCTACGTAAGGCCAGTCTTAGAGTATGCTGCCTCATCATGGAGTCCCCATCTGAAGAAGCATATAATGAAACTGGAAAAGGTTCAGAGGTTTGCAACGAGACTCGTCCCAGAGCTACGAGGGATGGGGTATGAAGAGCGCCTGAGGGAACTGTGCCTTACGACACTAGAAAGAAGATGGGAGAGGGGGGACATGATAGGAACGTATAAGATACTCAGAGGAATTGACAGAGTGGACATAGACGAAATGTTCACACGGAATAGTAACAGAACGAGAGGACATGGATGGAAGCTTGAAACTCAGATGAGTCACAGAGATGTTAGGAAGTTTTCTTTTAGCGTGAGAGTAGTGGGGAAATGGAATGCACTTCAGGAACAGGTTGTGGAAGCAAATACTATTCATAATTTTAAAACCAGGTATGATAGGGAAATGGGACAGGAGTCATTGCTGTAAACAACCGATGCTCGAAAGGCGGGATCCAAGAGTCAATGCTCGATCCTGCAGACACAACTAGGTGAGTACAACTAGGTGAGTACACACACACACACACACACACACACACACACACACACACACACACACACACACACACACACACACACACACACACACACACACACACACACACAAGTAAGGAGGCATTTAGGGCGCTTTACACTGCCTACGTAAGGCCAGTCTTAGAGTATGCCGCCTCATCATGGAGTCCCCATCTGAAGAAGCATATAATGAAACTGGAAAAGGTTCAGAGGTTTGCAACGAGACTCGTCCCAGAGCTACGAGGGATGGGGTATGAAGAACGCCTGAGGGAACTGTGCCTTACGACACTAGAAAGAAGAAGGGAGAGGGGGGACATGATAGGAACGTATAAGATACTCAGAGGAATGGACAGAGTGGACATAGACGAAATGTTCACACGGAATAGTAACAGAACGAGAGGACATGGATGGAAGCTTGAAACTCAGATGAGTCACAGAGATGTTAGGAAGTTTTCTTTTAGCGTGAGAGTAGTGGGGAAATGGAATGCACTTCAGGAACAGGTTGTGGAATCAAATACTATTCATAATTTTAAAACCAGGTATGATAGGGAAATGGGACAGGAGTCATTGCTGTAAACAACCGATGCTCGAAAGGCGGGATCCAAGAGTCAATGCTCGATCCTGCAGACACAACTAGGTGAGTACAACTAGGTGAGTACACACACACACACACACACACACACACACACACACACACACACACACAAGTAAGGAGGCATTTAGGGCGCTTTACACTGCCTACGTAAGGCCAGTCTTAGAGTATGCCGCCTCATCATGGAGTCCCCATCTGAAGAAGCATATAATGAAACTGGAAAAGGTTCAGAGGTTTGCAACGAGACTCGTCCCAGAGCTACGAGGGATGGGGTATGAAGAGCGCCTGAGGGAACTGTGCCTTACGACACTAGAAAGAAGAAGGGAGAGGGGGGACATGATAGGAACGTATAAGATACTCAGAGGAATGGACAGAGTGGACATAGACGAAATGTTCACACGGAATAGTAACAGAACGAGAGGACATGGATGGAAGCTTGAAACTCAGATGAGTCACAGAGATGTTAGGAAGTTTTCTTTTAGCGTGAGAGTAGTGGGGAAATGGAATGCACTTCAGGAACAGGTTGTGGAAGCAAATACTATTCATAATTTTAAAACCAGGTATGATAGGGAAATGGGACAGGAGTCATTGCTGTAAACAACCGATGCTCGAAAGGCGGGATCCAAGAGTCAATGCTCGATCCTGCAGACACAACTAGGTGAGTACAACTAGGTGAGTACACACACACACACACACACACACACACACACACACACACACACACACACACACACACACACACACACACACACACACACACACACACACACACACACACACACACACACACACACAAGTAAGGAGGCATTTAGGGCGCTTTACACTGCCTACGTAAGGCCAGTCTTAGAGTATGCCGCCTCATCATGGAGTCCCCATCTGAAGAAGCATATAATGAAACTGGAAAAGGTTCAGAGGTTTGCAACGAGACTCGTCCCAGAGCTACGAGGGATGGGGTATGAAGAGCGCCTGAGGGAACTGTGCCTTACGACACTAGAAAGAAGAAGGGAGAGGGGGGACATGATAGGAACGTATAAGATACTCAGAGGAATTGACAGAGTGGACATAGACGAAATGTTCACACGGAATAGTAACAGAACGAGAGGACATGGATGGAAGCTTGAAACTCAGATGAGTCACAGAGATGTTAGGAAGTTTTCTTTTAGCGTGAGAGTAGTGGGGAAATGGAATGCACTTCAGGAACAGGTTGTGGAATCAAATACTATTCATAATTTTAAAACCAGGTATGATAGGGAAATGGGACAGGAGTCATTGCTGTAAACAACCGATGCTCGAAAGGCGGGATCCAAGAGTCAATGCTCGATCCTGCAGACACAACTAGGTGAGTACAACTAGGTGAGTACACACACACACACACACACACACACACACACACACACACACACACACACACACACACACACACACACACACACACACACACACACACACACACACACAGACACACACACACAAGTAAGGAGGCATTTAGGGCGCTTTACACTGCCTACGTAAGGCCAGTCTTAGAGTATGCCGCCTCATCATGGAGTCCCCATCTGAAGAAGCATATAATGAAACTGGAAAAGGTTCAGAGGTTTGCAACGAGACTCGTCCCAGAGCTACGAGGGATGGGGTATGAAGAGCGCCTGAGGGAACTGTGCCTTACGACACTAGAAAGAAGAAGGGAGAGGGGGGACATGATAGGAACGTATAAGATACTCAGAGGGATTGACAGAGTGGACATAGACGAAATGTTCACACGGAATAGTAACAGAACGAGAGGACATGGATGGAAGCTTGAAACTCAGATGAGTCACAGAGATGTTAGGAAGTTTTCTTTTAGCGTGAGAGTAGTGGGGAAATGGAATGCACTTCAGGAACAGGTTGTGGAATCAAATACTATTCATAATTTTAAAACCAGGTATGATAGGGAAATGGGACAGGAGTCATTGCTGTAAACAACCGATGCTCGAAAGGCGGGATCCAAGAGTCAATGCTCGATCCTGCAGACACAACTAGGTGAGTACAACTAGGTGAGTACACACACACAACACACACACACACACACACACACACACACACACACACACACACACACACACACACACACACACACACACACACACACACAAGTAAGGAGGCATTTAGGGCGCTTTACACTGCCTACGTAAGGCCAGTCTTAGAGTATGCCGCCTCACCATGGAGTCCCCATCTGAAGAAGCATATAATGAAACTGGAAAAGGTTCAGAGGTTTGCAACGAGACTCGTCCCAGAGCTACGAGGGATGGGGTATGAAGAGCGCCTGAGGGAACTGTGCCTTACGACACTAGAAAGAAGAAGGGAGAGGGGGGACATGATAGGAACGTATAAGATACTCAGAGGGATTGACAGAGTGGACATAGACGAAATGTTCACACGGAATAGTAACAGAACGAGAGGACATGGATGGAAGCTTGAAACTCAGATGAGTCACAGAGATGTTAGGAAGTTTTCTTTTAGCGTGAGAGTAGTGGGGAAATGGAATGCACTTCAGGAACAGGTTGTGGAAGCAAATACTATTCATAATTTTAAAACCAGGTATGATAGGGAAATGGGACAGGAGTCATTGCTGTAAACAACCGATGCTCGAAAGGCGGGATCCAAGAGTCAATGCTCGATCCTGCAGACACAACTAGGTGAGTACAACTAGGTGAGTACACACACACACACACACACACACACACACACACACACACACACACACACACACACACACACACACACACACACACACACACACACACACACAAGTAAGGAGGCATTTAGGGCGCTTTACACTGCCTACGTAAGGCCAGTCTTAGAGTATGCCGCCTCATCATGGAGTCCCCATCTGAAGAAGCATATAATGAAACTGCAAAAGGTTCAGAGGTTTGCAACGAGACTCGTCCCAGAGCTACGAGGGATGGGGTATGAAGAGCGCCTGAGGGAACTGTGCCTTACGACACTAGAAAGAAGAAGGGAGAGGGAGGACATGATAGGAACGTATAAGATACTCAGAGGTATTGACAGAGTGGACATAGACGAAATGTTCACACGGAATAGTAACAGAACGAGAGGACATGGATGGAAGCTTGAAACTCAGATGAGTCACAGAGATGTTAGGAAGTTTTCTTTTAGCGTGAGAGTAGTGGGGAAATGGAATGCACTTCAGGAACAGGTTGTGGAATCAAATACTATTCATAATTTTAAAACCAGGTATGATAGGGAAATGGGACAGGAGTCATTGCTGTAAACAACCGATGCTCGAAAGGCGGGATCCAAGAGTCAATGCTCGATCCTGCAGACACAACTAGGTGAGTACAACTAGGTGAGTACACACACACACACACACACACACACACACACATACACACACACACACAAACACACACACACACACACACACGCACACACACAAGTAAGGATGCATTTAGGGCGCTTTACACTGCCTACGTAAGGCCAGTCTTAGAGTATGCCGCCTCATCATGGAGTCCCCATCTGAAGAAGCATATAATGAAACTGGAAAAGGTTCAGAGGTTTGCAACGAGACTCGTCCCAGAGCTACGAGGGATGGGGTATGAAGAGCGCCTGAGGGAACTGTGCCTTACGACACTAGAAAGAAGAAGGGAGAGGGGGGACATGATAGGAACGTATAAGATACTCAGAGGGATTGACAGAGTGGACATAGACGAAATGTTCACACGGAATAGTAACAGAACGAGAGGACATGGATGGAAGCTTGAAACTCAGATGAGTCACAGAGATGTTAGGAAGTTTTCTTTTAGCGTGAGAGTAGTGGGGAAATGGAATGCACTTCAGGAACAGGTTGTGGAATCAAATACTATTCATAATTTTAAAACCAGGTATGATAGGGAAATGGGACAGGAGTCATTGCTGTAAACAACCGATGCTCGAAAGGCGGGATCCAAGAGTCAATGCTCGATCCTGCAGACACAACTAGGTGAGTACAACTAGGTGAGTACACACACACACACACACACACACACACACACACACACACACACACACACACACACACACACACACACACACACACACACACACACACACACAAGTAAGGAGGCATTTAGGGCGCTTTACACTGCCTACGTAAGGCCAGTCTTAGAGTATGCCGCCTCACCATGGAGTCCCCATCTGAAGAAGCATATAATGAAACTGGAAAAGGTTCAGAGGTTTGCAACGAGACTCGTCCCAGAGCTACGAGGGATGGGGTATGAAGAGCGCCTGAGGGAACTGTGCCTTACGACACTAGAAAGAAGAAGGGAGAGGGGGGACATGATAGGAACGTATAAGATACTCAGAGGGATTGACAGAGTGGACATAGACGAAATGTTCACACGGAATAGAAACAGAACGAGAGGACATGGATGGAAGCTTGAAACTCAGATGAGTCACAGAGATGTTAGGAAGTTTTCTTTTAGCGTGAGAGTAGTGGGGAAATGGAATGCACTTCAGGAACAGGTTGTGGAAGCAAATACTATTCATAATTTTAAAACCAGGTATGATAGGGAAATGGGACAGGAGTCATTGCTGTAAACAACCGATGCTCGAAAGGCGGGATCCAAGAGTCAATGCTCGATCCTGCAGACACAACTAGGTGAGTACAACGAGGTGAGTACACACACACACACACACACACACACACACACACACACACACACACACACACACACACACACACACACACACACACACACACACACACACACACACAAGTAAGGAGGCATTTAGGGCGCTTTACACTGCCTACATAAGGCCAGTCTTAGAGTATGCCGCCTCATCATGGAGTCCCCATCTGAAGAAGCATATAATGAAACTGGAAAAGGTTCAGAGGTTTGCAACGAGACTCGTCCCAGAGCTACGAGGGATGGGGTATGAAGAGCGCCTGAGGGAACTGTGCCTTACGACACTAGAAAGAAGATGGGAGAGGGGGGACATGATAGGAACGTATAAGATACTCAGAGGAATTGACAGAGTGGACATAGACGAAATGTTCACACAGAATAATAACAGAACGAGAGGACATGGATGGAAGCTTGAAACTCAGATGAGTCACAGAGATGTTAGGAAGTTTTCTTTTAGCGTGAGAGTAGTGGGGAAATGGAATGCACTTCAGGAACAGGTTGTGGAAGCAAATACTATTCATAATTTTAAAACCAGGTATGATAGGGAAATGGGACAGGAGTCATTGCTGTAAACAACCGATGCTCGAAAGGCGGGATCCAAGAGTCAATGCTCGATCCTGCAGACACAACTAGGTGAGTACAACTAGGTGAGTACACACACACACACACACACACACACACACACACACACACACACACACACACACACACACACACACACACACACACACACACACACACACACACACACACACACAAGTAAGGAGGCATTTAGGGCGCTTTACACTGCCTACGTAAGGCCAGTCTTAGAGTATGCTGCCTCATCATGGAGTCCCCATCTGAAGAAGCATATAATGAAACTGGAAAAGGTTCAGAGGTTTGCAACGAGACTCGTCCCAGAGCTACGAGGGATGGGGTATGAAGAGCGCCTGAGGGAACTGTGCCTTACGACACTAGAAAGAAGATGGGAGAGGGGGGACATGATAGGAACGTATAAGATACTCAGAGGAATTGACAGAGTGGACATAGACGAAATGTTCACACGGAATAGTAACAGAACGAGAGGACATGGATGGAAGCTTGAAACTCAGATGAGTCACAGAGATGTTAGGAAGTTTTCTTTTAGCGTGAGAGTAGTGGGGAAATGGAATGCACTTCAGGAACAGGTTGTGGAAGCAAATACTATTCATAATTTTAAAACCAGGTATGATAGGGAAATGGGACAGGAGTCATTGCTGTAAACAACCGATGCTCGAAAGGCGGGATCCAAGAGTCAATGCTCGATCCTGCAGACACAACTAGGTGAGTACAACTAGGTGAGTACACACACACACACACACACACACACACACACACACACACACACACACACACACACACACACACACACACACACACACACACACACAAGTAAGGAGGCATTTAGGGCGCTTTACACTGCCTACGTAAGGCCAGTCTTAGAGTATGCCGCCTCATCATGGAGTCCCCATCTGAAGAAGCATATAATGAAACTGGAAAAGGTTCAGAGGTTTGCAACGAGACTCGTCCCAGAGCTACGAGGGATGGGGTATGAAGAGCGCCTGAGGGAACTGTGCCTTACGACACTAGAAAGAAGAAGGGAGAGGGGGGACATGATAGGAACGTATAAGATACTCAGAGGTATTGACAGAGTGGACATAGACGAAATGTTCACACGGAATAGTAACAGAACGAGAGGACATGGATGGAAGCTTGAAACTCAGATGAGTCACAGAGATGTTAGGAAGTTTTCTTTTAGCGTGAGAGTAGTGGGGAAATGGAATGCACTTCAGGAACAGGTTGTGGAATCAAATACTATTCATAATTTTAAAACCAGGTATGATAGGGAAATGGGACAGGAGTCATTGCTGTAAACAACCGATGCTCGAAAGGCGGGATCCAAGAGTCAATGCTCGATCCTGCAGACACAACTAGGTGAGTACAACTAGGTGAGTACACACACACACACACACACACACACACACACACACACACACACACACACACACACACACACACACACACACACACACACACAAGTAAGGAGGCATTTAGGGCGCTTTACACTGCCTACGTAAGGCCAGTCTTAGAGTATGCCGCCTCATCATGGAGTCCCCATCTGAAGAAGCATATAATGAAACTGGAAAAGGTTCAGAGGTTTGCAACGAGACTCGTCCCAGAGCTACGAGGGATGGGGTATGAAGAGCGCCTGAGGGAACTGTGCCTTACGACACTAGAAAGAAGAAGGGAGAGGGGGGACATGATAGGAACGTATAAGATACTCAGAGGAATGGACAGAGTGGACATAGACGAAATGTTCACACGGAATAGTAACAGAACGAGAGGACATGGATGGAAGCTTGAAACTCAGATGAGTCACAGAGATGTTAGGAAGTTTTCTTTTAGCGTGAGAGTAGTGGGGAAATGGAATGCACTTCAGGAACAGGTTGTGGAAGCAAATACTATTCATAATTTTAAAACCAGGTATGATAGGGAAATGGGAAAGGAGTCATTGCTGTAAACAACCGATGCTCGAAAGGCGGGATCCAAGAGTCAATGCTCGATCCTGCAGACACAACTAGGTGAGTACAACGAGGTGAGTACACACACACACACACACACACACACACACACACACACACACACACACACACACACACACACACACACACACACACACACACACACACACACACACACACACACACACACACACACAAGTAAGGAGGCATTTAGGGCGCTTTACACTGCCTACGTAAGGCCAGTCTTAGAGTATGCCGCCTCATCATGGAGTCCCCATCTGAAGAAGCATATAATGAAACTGGAAAAGGTTCAGAGGTTTGCAACGAGACTCGTCCCAGAGCTACGAGGGATGGGGTATGAAGAGCGCCTGAGGGAACTGTGCCTTACGACACTAGAAAGAAGAAGGGAGAGGGGGGACATGATAGGAACGTATAAGATACTCAGAGGAATTGACAGAGTGGACATAGACGAAATGTTCACACGGAATAGTAACAGAACGAGAGGACATGGATGGAAGCTTGAAACTCAGATGAGTCACAGAGATGTTAGGAAGTTTTCTTTTAGCGTGAGAGTAGTGGGGAAATGGAATGCACTTCAGGAACAGGTTGTGGAATCAAATACTATTCATAATTTTAAAACCAGGTATGATAGGGAAATGGGACAGGAGTCATTGCTGTAAACAACCGATGCTCGAAAGGCGGGATCCAAGAGTCAATGCTCGATCCTGCAGACACAACTAGGTGAGTACAACTAGGTGAGTACACACACACACACACACACACACACACACACACACACACACACACACACACACACACACACACACACAGACACACACACACAAGTAAGGAGGCATTAAGGGCGCTTTACACTGCCTACGTAAGGCCAGTCTTAGAGTATGCCGCCTCATCATGGAGTCCCCATCTGAAGAAGCATATAATGAAACTGGAAAAGGTTCAGAGGTTTGCAACGAGACTCGTCCCAGAGCTACGAGGGATGGGGTATGAAGAGCGCCTGAGGGAACTGTGCCTTACGACACAAGAAAGAAGAAGGGAGAGGGGGGACATGATAGGAACGTATAAGATACTCAGAGGGATTGACAGAGTGGACATAGACGAAATGTTCACACGGAATAGTAACAGAACGAGAGGACATGGATGGAAGCTTGAAACTCAGATGAGTCACAGAGATGTTAGGAAGTTTTCTTTTAGCGTGAGAGTAGTGGGGAAATGGAATGCACTTCAGGAACAGGTTGTGGAATCAAATACTATTCATAATTTTAAAACCAGGTATGATAGGGAAATGGGACAGGAGTCATTGCTGTAAACAACCGATGCTCGAAAGGCGGGATCCAGGAGTCAATGCTCGATCCTGCAGACACAACTAGGTGAGTACAACTAGGTGAGTACACACACACACACACACACACACACACACACACACACACACACACACACACACACACACACACACACACACACACACACACACACACACACACACACACACACACACACACAAGTAAGGAGGCATTTAGGGCGCTTTACACTGCCTACGTAAGGCCAGTCTTAGAGTATGCCGCCTCACCATGGAGTCCCCATCTGAAGAAGCATATAATGAAACTGGAAAAGGTTCAGAGGTTTGCAACGAGACTCGTCCCAGAGCTACGAGGGATGGGGTATGAAGAGCGCCTGAGGGAACTGTGCCTTACGACACTAGAAAGAAGAAGGGAGAGGGGGGACATGATAGGAACGTATAAGATACTCAGAGGGATTGACAGAGTGGACATAGACGAAATGTTCACACGGAATAGTAACAGAACGAGAGGACATGGATGGAAGCTTGAAACTCAGATGAGTCACAGAGATGTTAGGAAGTTTTCTTTTAGCGTGAGAGTAGTGGGGAAATGGAATGCACTTCAGGAACAGGTTGTGGAAGCAAATACTATTCATAATTTTAAAACCAGGTATGATAGGGAAATGGGACAGGAGTCATTGCTGTAAACAACCGATGCTCGAAAGGCGGGATCCAAGAGTCAATGCTCGATCCTGCAGACACAACTAGGTGAGTACAACTAGGTGAGTACACACACACACACACACACACACACACACACACACACACACACACACACACACACACACACACACACACACACACACACACACACACACACACAAGTAAGGAGGCATTTAGGGCGCTTTACACTGCCTACGTAAGGCCAGTCTTAGAGTATGCCGCCTCATCATGGAGTCCCCATCTGAAGAAGCATATAATGAAACTGCAAAAGGTTCAGAGGTTTGCAACGAGACTCGTCCCAGAGCTACGAGGGATGGGGTATGAAGAGCGCCTGAGGGAACTGTGCCTTACGACACTAGAAAGAAGAAGGGAGAGGGGGGACATGATAGGAACGTTTAAGATACTCAGAGGTATTGACAGAGTGGACATAGACGAAATGTTCACACGGAATAGTAACAGAACGAGAGGACATGGATGGAAGCTTGAAACTCAAATGAGTCACAGAGATGTTAGGAAGTTTTCTTTTAGCGTGAGAGTAGTGGGGAAATGGAATGCACTTCAGGAACAGGTTGTGGAATCAAATACTATTCATAATTTTAAAACCAGGTATGATAGGGAAATGGGACAGGAGTCATTGCTGTAAACAACCGATGCTCGAAAGGCGGGATCCAAGAGTCAATGCTCGATCCTGCAGACACAACTAGGTGAGTACAACTAGGTGAGTACACACACACACACACACACACACACACACACACACACACACACACACACACACACACACACACACACACACACACACACACAAGTAAGGAGGCATTTAGGGCGCTTTACACTGCCTACGTAAGGCCAGTCTTAGAGTATGCCGCCTCATCATGGAGTCCCCATCTGAAGAAGCATATAATGAAACTGGAAAAGGTTCAGAGGTTTGCAACGAGACTCGTCCCAGAGCTACGAGGGATGGGGTATGAAGAGCGCCTGAGGGAACTGTGCCTTACGACACTAGAAAGAAGAAGGGAGAGGGGGGACATGATAGGAACGTATAAGATACTCAGAGGAATGGACAGAGTGGACATAGACGAAATGTTCACACGGAATAGTAACAGAACGAGAGGACATGGATGGAAGCTTGAAACTCAGATGAGTCACAGAGATGTTAGGAAGTTTTCTTTTAGCGTGAGAGTAGTGGGGAAATGGAATGCACTTCAGGAACAGGTTGTGGAAGCAAATACTATTCATAATTTTAAAACCAGGTATGATAGGGAAATGGGACAGGAGTCATTGCTGTAAACAACCGATGCTCGAAAGGCGGGATCCAAGAGTCAATGCTCGATCCTGCAGACACAACTAGGTGAGTACAACTAGGTGAGTACACACACACACACACACACACACACAAACACACACACACACACACACACACACACACACACACACACACACACACACACACACACACACACACAAGTAAGGAGGCATTTAGGGCGCTTTACACTGCCTACGTAAGGCCAGTCTTAGAGTATGCCGCCTCATCATGGAGTCCCCATCTGAAGAAGCATATAATGAAACTGGAAAAGGTTCAGAGGTTTGCAACGAGACTCGTCCCAGAGCTACGAGGGATGGGGTATGAAGAGCGCCTGAGGGAACTGTGCCTTACGACACTAGAAAGAAGAAGGGAGAGGGGGGACATGATAGGAACGTATAAGATACTCAGAGGGATTGACAGAGTGGACATAGACGAAATGTTCACACGGAATAGTAACAGAACGAGAGGACATGGATGGAAGCTTGAAACTCAGATGAGTCACAGAGATGTTAGGAAGTTTTCTTTTAGCGTGAGAGTAGTGGGGAAATGGAATGCACTTCAGGAACAGGTTGTGGAATCAAATACTATTCATAATTTTAAAACCAGGTATGATAGGGAAATGGGACAGGAGTCATTGCTGTAAACAACCGATGCTCGAAAGGCGGGATCCAAGAGTCAATGCTCGATCCTGCAGACACAACTAGGTGAGTACAACTAGGTGAGTACACACACACACACACACACACACACACACACACACACACACACACACACAGTGTGTGTGTGTGTGTGAGGGAAGTGAGTGAGAGGGAAGGTACTCCGGTGGATAGAGGAATACCTAAGCAACAGGAGACAACGAGTCTGTGTGAGGGGTGAGGTCTCAGATTGGCGAGACGTCACAAGTGGAGTCCCGCAGGGGTCAGTCCTTGGACCTATACTGTTTCTGGTATATGTAAATGATCTCCCAGAGGGTATAGATTCGTTCCTCTCAATGTTTGCCGACGATGCAAAAATTATGAGGAGGATTGAAACAGAGGATGATAGTAGGAGGCTACAAGATGACCTGGATAGACTGAGTGAATGGTCCAACAAATGGCTGTTGAAGTTCAACCCGAGTAAATGCAAAGTAATGAAACTAGGCAGTGGAAACAGGAGGCCAGGCACAGGATACAGAATAGGAGATGAAGTACTTAATGAAACAGACAGAGAGAAAGATCTAGGAGTTGATATCACACCAAACCTGTCTCCTGAAGCCCACATAAAGAGAATAACGTCTGCGGCATATGCGAGGCTGGCTAACATCAGAACGGCGTTCAGGAACCTGTGTAAGGAATCATTCAGAATCTTGTACACCACATATGTAAGACCAATCCTGGAGTATGCGGCCCCAGCATGGAGCCCGTACCTTGTCAAGCACAAGACGAAGCTGGAAAAAGTCCAAAGGTATGCTACTAGACTAGTCCCAGAACTAAGAGGCATGAGTTATGAGGAAAGGCTGCGGGAAATGCACCTCACGACACTGGAAGACAGAAGAGTAAGGGGGGACATGATCACAACCTACAAAATCCTCAGGGGAATCGACCGGGTAAACAAGGACGAACTTTTCAACACTGGTGGGACGCGAACAAGGGGACACAGGTGGAAGCTGAGTACCCAAATGAGCCACAGAGACGTTAGAAAGAACTTTTTCAGTGTCAGAGTAGTTAGCAAATGGAATGCATTAGGAAGTGATGTGGTGGAGGCTGACTCCATTCACAGTTTCAAATGTAGATATGATAGAGCCCAATAGGCTCAGGAATCTGTACACCAGTTGATTGACGGTTGAGAGGCGGGACCAAAGAGCCAGAGCTCAACCCCCGCAAGCACAATTAGGTGAGTACAATTAGGTGAGTACACACACACACACACACACACACACACACACAAGTAAGGAGGCATTTAGGGCGCTTTACACTGCCTACGTAAGGCCAGTCTTAGAGTATGCCGCCTCACCATGGAGTCCCCATCTGAAGAAGCATATAATGAAACTGGAAAAGGTTCAGAGGTTTGCAACGAGACTCGTCCCAGAGCTACGAGGGATGGGGTATGAAGAGCGCCTGAGGGAACTGTGCCTTACAACACTAGAAAGAAGAAGGGAGAGGGGGGACATGATAGGAACGTATAAGATACTCAGAGGGATTGACAGAGTGGACATAGACGAAATGTTCACACGGAATAGTAACAGAACGAGAGGACATGGATGGAAGCTTGAAACTCAGATGAGTCACAGAGATGTTAGGAAGTTTTCTTTTAGCGTGAGAGTAGTGGGGAAATGGAATGCACTTCAGGAACAGGTTGTGGAAGCAAATACTATTCATAATTTTAAAACCAGGTATGATAGGGAAATGGGACAGGAGTCATTGCTGTAAACAACCGATGCTCGAAAGGCGGGATCCAAGAGTCAATGCTCGATCCTGCAGACACAACTAGGTGAGTACAACGAGGTGAGTACACACACACACACACACACACACACACACACACACACACACACACACACACACACACACACACACACACACACACACAAGTAAGGAGGCATTTAGTGCGCTTTACACTGCCTACGTAAGGCCAGTCTTAGAGTATGCCGGCTCATCATGGAGTCCCCATCTGAAGAAGCATATAATGAAACTGGAAAAGGTTCAGAGGTTTGCAACGAGACTCGTCCCAGAGCTACGAGGGATGGGGTATGAAGAGCGCCTGAGGGAACTGTGCCTTACGACACTAGAAAGAAGAAGGGAGAGGGGGGACATGATAGGAACGTATAAGATACTCAGAGGGATTGACAGAGTGGACATAGACGAAATGTTCACACGGAATAGTAACAGAACGAGAGGACATGGATGGAAGCTTGAAACTCAGATGAGTCACAGAGATGTTAGGAAGTTTTCTTTTAGCGTGAGAGTAGTGGGGAAATGGAATGCACTTCAGGAACAGGTTGTGGAAGCAAATACTATTCATAATTTTAAAACCAGGTATGATAGGGAAATGGGACAGGAGTCATTGCTGTAAACAACCGATGCTCGAAAGGCGGGATCCAAGAGTCAATGCTCGATCCTGCAGACACAACTAGGTGAGTACAACTAGGTGAGTACACACACACACACACACACACACACACACACACACACACACACACACACACACACACACACACACACACACACACACACACACACACACACACACACACACACACACACACACACACAAGTAAGGAGGCATTTAGGGCGCTTTACACTGCCTACGTAAGGCCAGTCTTAGAGTATGCCGCCTCATCATGGAGTCCCCATCTGAAGAAGCATATAATGAAACTGCAAAAGGTTCAGAGGTTTGCAACGAGACTCGTCCCAGAGCTACGAGGGATGGGGTATGAAGAGCGCCTGAGGGAACTGTGCCTTACGACACTAGAAAGAAGAAGGGAGAGGGGGGACATGATAGGAACGTTTAAGATACTCAGAGGTATTGACAGAGTGGACATAGACGAAATGTTCACACGGAATAGTAACAGAACGAGAGGACATGGATGGAAGCTTGAAACTCAAATGAGTCACAGAGATGTTAGGAAGTTTTCTTTTAGCGTGAGAGTAGTGGGGAAATGGAATGCACTTCAGGAACAGGTTGTGGAATCAAATACTATTCATAATTTTAAAACCAGGTATGATAGGGAAATGGGACAGGAGTCATTGCTGTAAACAACCGATGCTCGAAAGGCGGGATCCAAGAGTCAATGCTCGATCCTGCAGACACAACTAGGTGAGTACAACTAGGTGAGTACACACACACACACACACACACACACACACACACACACACACACACACACACACACACACACACACACACACACACAAGTAAGGAGGCATTTAGGGCGCTTTACACTGCCTACGTAAGGCCAGTCTTAGAGTATGCCGCCTCATCATGGAGTCCCCATCTGAAGAAGCATATAATGAAACTGGAAAAGGTTCAGAGGTTTGCAACGAGACTCGTCCCAGAGCTACGAGGGATGGGGTATGAAGAGCGCCTGAGGGAACTGTGCCTTACGACACTAGAAAGAAGAAGGGAGAGGGGGGACATGATAGGAACGTATAAGATACTCAGAGGAATGGACAGAGTGGACATAGACGAAATGTTCACACGGAATAGTAACAGAACGAGAGGACATGGATGGAAGCTTGAAACTCAGATGAGTCACAGAGATGTTAGGAAGTTTTCTTTTAGCGTGAGAGTAGTGGGGAAATGGAATGCACTTCAGGAACAGGTTGTGGAAGCAAATACTATTCATAATTTTAAAACCAGGTATGATAGGGAAATGGGACAGGAGTCATTGCTGTAAACAACCGATGCTCGAAAGGCGGGATCCAAGAGTCAATGCTCGATCCTGCAGACACAACTAGGTGAGTACAACTAGGTGAGTACACACACACACACACACACACACACAAACACACACACACACACACACACACACACACACACACACACACACACACACACACACACACACACACACACACAAGTAAGGAGGCATTTAGGGCGCTTTACACTGCCTACGTAAGGCCAGTCTTAGAGTATGCCGCCTCATCATGGAGTCCCCATCTGAAGAAGCATATAATGAAACTGGAAAAGGTTCAGAGGTTTGCAACGAGACTCGTCCCAGAGCTACGAGGGATGGGGTATGAAGAGCGCCTGAGGGAACTGTGCCTTACGACACTAGAAAGAAGAAGGGAGAGGGGGGACATGATAGGAACGTATAAGATACTCAGAGGGATTGACAGAGTGGACATAGACGAAATGTTCACACGGAATAGTAACAGAACGAGAGGACATGGATGGAAGCTTGAAACTCAGATGAGTCACAGAGATGTTAGGAAGTTTTCTTTTAGCGTGAGAGTAGTGGGGAAATGGAATGCACTTCAGGAACAGGTTGTGGAATCAAATACTATTCATAATTTTAAAACCAGGTATGATAGGGAAATGGGACAGGAGTCATTGCTGTAAACAACCGATGCTCGAAAGGCGGGATCCAAGAGTCAATGCTCGATCCTGCAGACACAACTAGGTGAGTACAACTAGGTGAGTACACACACACACACACACACACACACACACACACACACACACACACACAGTGTGTGTGTGTGTGTGAGGGAAGTGAGTGAGAGGGAAGGTACTCCGGTGGATAGAGGAATACCTAAGCAACAGGAGACAACGAGTCTGTGTGAGGGGTGAGGTCTCAGATTGGCGAGACGTCACAAGTGGAGTCCCGCAGGGGTCAGTCCTTGGACCTATACTGTTTCTGGTATATGTAAATGATCTCCCAGAGGGTATAGATTCGTTCCTCTCAATGTTTGCCGACGATGCAAAAATTATGAGGAGGATTGAAACAGAGGATGATAGTAGGAGGCTACAAGATGACCTGGATAGACTGAGTGAATGGTCCAACAAATGGCTGTTGAAGTTCAACCCGAGTAAATGCAAAGTAATGAAACTAGGCAGTGGAAACAGGAGGCCAGGCACAGGATACAGAATAGGAGATGAAGTACTTAATGAAACAGACAGAGAGAAAGATCTAGGAGTTGATATCACACCAAACCTGTCTCCTGAAGCCCACATAAAGAGAATAACGTCTGCGGCATATGCGAGGCTGGCTAACATCAGAACGGCGTTCAGGAACCTGTGTAAGGAATCATTCAGAATCTTGTACACCACATATGTAAGACCAATCCTGGAGTATGCGGCCCCAGCATGGAGCCCGTACCTTGTCAAGCACAAGACGAAGCTGGAAAAAGTCCAAAGGTATGCTACTAGACTAGTCCCAGAACTAAGAGGCATGAGTTATGAGGAAAGGCTGCGGGAAATGCACCTCACGACACTGGAAGACAGAAGAGTAAGGGGGGACATGATCACAACCTACAAAATCCTCAGGGGAATCGACCGGGTAAACAAGGACGAACTTTTCAACACTGGTGGGACGCGAACAAGGGGACACAGGTGGAAGCTGAGTACCCAAATGAGCCACAGAGACGTTAGAAAGAACTTTTTCAGTGTCAGAGTAGTTAGCAAATGGAATGCATTAGGAAGTGATGTGGTGGAGGCTGACTCCATTCACAGTTTCAAATGTAGATATGATAGAGCCCAATAGGCTCAGGAATCTGTACACCAGTTGATTGACGGTTGAGAGGCGGGACCAAAGAGCCAGAGCTCAACCCCCGCAAGCACAATTAGGTGAGTACAATTAGGTGAGTACACACACACACACACACACACACACACACAAGTAAGGAGGCATTTAGGGCGCTTTACACTGCCTACGTAAGGCCAGTCTTAGAGTATGCCGCCTCACCATGGAGTCCCCATCTGAAGAAGCATATAATGAAACTGGAAAAGGTTCAGAGGTTTGCAACGAGACTCGTCCCAGAGCTACGAGGGATGGGGTATGAAGAGCGCCTGAGGGAACTGTGCCTTACGACACTAGAAAGAAGAAGGGAGAGGGGGGACATGATAGGAACGTATAAGATACTCAGAGGGATTGACAGAGTGGACATAGACGAAATGTTCACACGGAATAGTAACAGAACGAGAGGACATGGATGGAAGCTTGAAACTCAGATGAGTCACAGAGATGTTAGGAAGTTTTCTTTTAGCGTGAGAGTAGTGGGGAAATGGAATGCACTTCAGGAACAGGTTGTGGAAGCAAATACTATTCATAATTTTAAAACCAGGTATGATAGGGAAATGGGACAGGAGTCATTGCTGTAAACAACCGATGCTCGAAAGGCGGGATCCAAGAGTCAATGCTCGATCCTGCAGACACAACTAGGTGAGTACAACGAGGTGAGTACACACACACACACACACACACACACACACACACACACACACACACACACACACACACACACACACACACACACAAGTAAGGAGGCATTTAGTGCGCTTTACACTGCCTACGTAAGGCCAGTCTTAGAGTATGCCGGCTCATCATGGAGTCCCCATCTGAAGAAGCATATAATGAAACTGGAAAAGGTTCAGAGGTTTGCAACGAGACTCGTCCCAGAGCTACGAGGGATGGGGTATGAAGAGCGCCTGAGGGAACTGTGCCTTACGACACTAGAAAGAAGAAGGGAGAGGGGGGACATGATAGGAACGTATAAGATACTCAGAGGGATTGACAGAGTGGACATAGACGAAATGTTCACACGGAATAGTAACAGAACGAGAGGACATGGATGGAAGCTTGAAACTCAGATGAGTCACAGAGATGTTAGGAAGTTTTCTTTTAGCGTGAGAGTAGTGGGGAAATGGAATGCACTTCAGGAACAGGTTGTGGAATCAAATACTATTCATAATTTTAAAACCAGGTTTGATAGGGAAATGGGACAGGAGTCATTGCTGTAAACAACCGATGCTCGAAAGGCGGGATCCAAGAGTCAATGCTCGATCCTGCAGACACAACTAGGTGAGTACAACTAGGTGAGTACACACACACACACACACACACACACACACACACACACACACACACACACACACACACACACACACACACACACACACACACACACACACACACACAAGTAAGGAGGCATTTAGGGCGCTTTACACTGCCTACGTAAGGCCAGTCTTAGAGTATGCCGCCTCACCATGGAGTCCCCATCTGAAGAAGCATATAATGAAACTGGAAAAGGTTCAGAGGTTTGCAACGAGACTCGTCCCAGAGCTACGAGGGATGGGGTATGAAGAGCGCCTGAGGGAACTGTGCCTTACGACACTAGAAAGAAGAAGGGAGAGGGGGGACATGATAGGAACGTATAAGATACTCAGAGGGATTGACAGAGTGGACATAGACGAAATGTTCACACGGAATAGTAACAGAACGAGAGGACATGGATGGAAGCTTGAAACTCAGATGAGTCACAGAGATGTTAGGAAGTTTTCTTTTAGCGTGAGAGTAGTGGGGAAATGGAATGCACTTCAGGAACAGGTTGTGGAAGCAAATACTATTCATAATTTTAAAACCAGGTATGATAGGGAAATGGGACAGGAGTCATTGCTGTAAACAACCGATGCTCGAAAGGCGGGATCCAAGAGTCAATGCTCGATCCTGCAGACACAACTAGGTGAGTACAACTAGGTGAGTACACACACACACACACACACACACACACATACACACACACACACACACACACACACACAAGTAAGGAGGCATTTAGGGCGCTTTACACTGCCTACGTAAGGCCAGTCTTAGAGTATGCCGCCTCATCATGGAGTCCCCATCTGAAGAAGCATATAATGAAACTGGAAAAGGTTCAGAGGTTTGCAACGAGACTCGTCCCAGAGCTACGAGGGATGGGGTATGAAGAGCGCCTGAGGGAACTGTGCCTTACGACACTAGAAAGAAGAAGGGAGAGGGGGGACATGATAGGAACGTATAAGATACTCAGAGGGATTGACAGAGTGGACATAGACGAAATGTTCACACGGAATAGTAACAGAACGAGAGGACATGGATGGAAGCTTGAAACTCAGATGAGTCACAGAGATGTTAGGAAGTTTTCTTTTAGCGTGAGAGTAGTGGGGAAATGGAATGCACTTCAGGAACAGGTTGTGGAATCAAATACTATTCATAATTTTAAAACCAGGTATGATAGGGAAATGGGACAGGAGTCATTGCTGTAAACAACCGATGCTCGAAAGGCGGGATCCAAGAGTCAATGCTCGATCCTGCAGACACAACTAGGTGAGTACAACTAGGTGAGTACACACACACACACACACACACACACACACACACACACACACACACACACACACACACACACACACACACACACACACACACAAGTAAGGAGGCATTTAGGGCGCTTTACACTGCCTACGTAAGGCCAGTCTTAGAGTATGCCGCCTCACCATGGAGTCCCCATCTGAAGAAGCATATAATGAAACTGGAAAAGGTTCAGAGGTTTGCAACGAGACTCGTCCCAGAGCTACGAGGGATGGGGTATGAAGAGCGCCTGAGGGAACTGTGCCTTACGACACTAGAAAGAAGAAGGGAGAGGGGGGACATGATAGGAACGTATAAGATACTCAGAGGGATTGACAGAGTGGACATAGACGAAATGTTCACACGGAATAGTAACAGAACGAGAGGACATGGATGGAAGCTTGAAACTCAGATGAGTCACAGAGATGTTAGGAAGTTTTCTTTTAGCGTGAGAGTAGTGGGGAAATGGAATGCACTTCAGGAACAGGTTGTGGAAGCAAATACTATTCATAATTTTAAAACCAGGTATGATAGGGAAATGGGACAGGAGTCATTGCTGTAAACAACCGATGCTCGAAAGGCGGGATCCAAGAGTCAATGCTCGATCCTGCAGACACAACTAGGTGAGTACAACGAGGTGAGTACACACACACACACACACACACACACACACACACACACACACACACACACACACACACACACACACACACACACACACACACACACACACACAAGTAAGGAGGCATTTAGTGCGCTTTACACTGCCTACATAAGGCCAGTCTTAGAGTATGCCGCCTCATCATGGAGTCCCCATCTGAAGAAGCATATAATGAAACTGGAAAAGGTTCAGAGGTTTGCAACGAGACTCGTCCCAGAGCTACGAGGGATGGGGTATGAAGAGCGCCTGAGGGAACTGTGCCTTACGACACTAGAAAGAAGATGGGAGAGGGGGGACATGATAGGAACGTATAAGATACTCAGAGGAATTGACAGAGTGGACATAGACGAAATGTTCACACGGAATAGTAACAGAACGAGAGGACATGGATGGAAGCTTGAAACTCAGATGAGTCACAGAGATGTTAGGAAGTTTTCTTTTAGCGTGAGAGTAGTGGGGAAATGGAATGCACTTCAGGAACAGGTTGTGGAAGCAAATACTATTCATAATTTTAAAACCAGGTATGATAGGGAAATGGGACAGGAGTCATTGCTGTAAACAACCGATGCTCGAAAGGCGGGATCCAAGAGTCAATGCTCGATCCTGCAGACACAACTAGGTGAGTACAACTAGGTGAGTACACACACACACACACACACACACACACACACACACACACACACACACACACACACACACACACACACACACACACACACACACACACACACACACACACACACACACACACACACACACACACACACACACACACACACACACACACACACACACACACACACACACACACACACACACACACACACACACACACACACAAGTAAGGAGGCATTTAGGGCGCTTTACACTGCCTACGTAAGGCCAGTCTTAGAGTATGCTGCCTCATCATGGAGTCCCCATCTGAAGAAGCATATAATGAAACTGGAAAAGGTTCAGAGGTTTGCAACGAGACTCGTCCCAGAGCTACGAGGGATGGGGTATGAAGAGCGCCTGAGGGAACTGTGCCTTACGACACTAGAAAGAAGATGGGAGAGGGGGGACATGATAGGAACGTATAAGATACTCAGAGGAATTGACAGAGTGGACATAGACGAAATGTTCACACGGAATAGTAACAGAACGAGAGGACATGAATGGAAGCTTGAAACTCAGATGAGTCACAGAGATGTTAGGAAGTTTTCTTTTAGCGTGAGAGTAGTGGGGAAATGGAATGCACTTCAGGAACAGGTTGTGGAAGCAAATACTATTTATAATTTTAAAACCAGGTATGATAGGGAAATGGGACAGGAGTCATTGCTGTAAACAACCGATGCTCGAAAGGCGGGATCCAAGAGTCAATGCTCGATCCTGCAGACACAACTAGGTGAGTACAACTAGGTGAGTACACACACACACACACACACACACACACACACACACACACACACACACACACACACACACACACACACACACACACACACACACACACACACACACACACACACACACACACACACACACACACACACACACACACACACACACACACACACACACACACACACACACACACACACACACACACACACACACACACACACACACACACACACACACACACACACACAAGTAAGGAGGCATTTAGGGCGCTTTACACTGCCTACGTAAGGCCAGTCTTAGAGTATGCTGCCTCATCATGGAGTCCCCATCTGAAGAAGCATATAATGAAACTGGAAAAGGTTCAGAGGTTTGCAACGAGACTCGTCCCAGAGCTACGAGGGATGGGGTATGAAGAGCGCCTGAGGGAACTGTGCCTTACGACACTAGAAAGAAGATGGGAGAGGGGGGACATGATAGGAACGTATAAGATACTCAGAGGAATTGACAGAGTGGACATAGACGAAATGTTCACACGGAATAGTAACAGAACGAGAGGACATGAATGGAAGCTTGAAACTCAGATGAGTCACAGAGATGTTAGGAAGTTTTCTTTTAGCGTGAGAGTAGTGGGTGAAATGGAATGCACTTCAGGAACAGGTTGTGGAAGCAAATACTATTCATAATTTTAAAACCAGGTATGATAGGGAAATGGGACAGGAGTCATTGCTGTAAACAACCGATGCTCGAAAGGCGGGATCCAAGAGTCAATGCTCGATCCTGCAGACACAACTAGGTGTGTACAACTAGGTGAGTACACACACACACACACACACACACACACACACACACACACACACACACACACACACACACACACACACACACACACACACACACACACACACACACACACACACACACACACACAAGTAAGGAGGCATTTAGGGCGCTTTACACTGCCTACGTAAGGCCAGTCTTAGAGTATGCCGCCTCATCATGGAGTCCCCATCTGAAGAAGCATATAATGAAACTGGAAAAGGTTCAGAGGTTTGCAACGAGACTCGTCCCAGAGCTACGAGGGATGGGGTATGAAGAGCGCCTGAGGGAACTGTGCCTTACGACACTAGAAAGAAGAAGGAAGAGGGGGGACATGATAGGAACGTATTAGATACTCAGAGGTATTGACAGAGTGGACATAGACGAAATGTTCACACGGAATAGTAACAGAACGAGAGGACATGGATGGAAGCTTGGAACTCAGATGAGTCACAGAGATGTTAGGAAGTTTTCTTTTAGCGTGAGAGTAGTGGGGAAATGGAATGCACTTCAGGAACAGGTTGTGGAAGCAAATACTATTCATAATTTTAAAACCAGGTATGATAGGGAAATGGGACAGGAGTCATTGCTGTAAACAACCGATGCTCGAAAGGCGGGATCCAAGAGTCAATGCTCGATCCTGCAGACACAACTAGGTGAGTACAACGAGGTGAGTACACACACACACACACACACACACACACACACACACACACACACACACACACACACACACACACACACACACACACACACACACACACACACACACACACAAGTAAGGAGGCATTTAGTGCGCTTTACACTGCCTACATAAGGCCAGTCTTAGAGTATGCCGCCTCATCATGGAGTCCCCATCTGAAGAAGCATATAATGAAACTGGAAAAGGTTCAGAGGTTTGCAACGAGACTCGTCCCAGAGCTACGAGGGATGGGGTATGAAGAGCGCCTGAGGGAACTGTGCCTTACGACACTAGAAAGAAGATGGGAGAGGGGGGACATGATAGGAACGTATAAGATACTCAGAGGAATTGACAGAGTGGACATAGACGAAATGTTCACACGGAATAGTAACAGAACGAGAGGACATGGATGGAAGCTTGAAACTCAGATGAGTCACAGAGATGTTAGGAAGTTTTCTTTTAGCGTGAGAGTAGTGGGGAAATGGAATGCACTTCAGGAACAGGTTGTGGAAGCAAATACTATTCATAATTTTAAAACCAGGTATGATAGGGAAATGGGACAGGAGTCATTGCTGTAAACAACCGATGCTCGAAAGGCGGGATCCAAGAGTCAATGCTCGATCCTGCAGACACAACTAGGTGAGTACAACTAGGTGAGTACACACACACACACACACACACACACACACACACACACACACACACACACACACACACACACACACACACACACACACACACACACACACACACACACACACACACACACACACACACACACACACACACACACACACACACACACACACACACACACACACACACACACACACACACACACACACACACAAGTAAGGAGGCATTTAGGGCGCTTTACACTGCCTACGTAAGGCCAGTCTTAGAGTATGCTGCCTCATCATGGAGTCCCCATCTGAAGAAGCATATAATGAAACTGGAAAAGGTTCAGAGGTTTGCAACGAGACTCGTCCCAGAGCTACGAGGGATGGGGTATGAAGAGCGCCTGAGGGAACTGTGCCTTACGACACTAGAAAGAAGATGGGAGAGGGGGGACATGATAGGAACGTATAAGATACTCAGAGGAATTGACAGAGTGGACATAGACGAAATGTTCACACGGAATAGTAACAGAACGAGAGGACATGAATGGAAGCTTGAAACTCAGATGAGTCACAGAGATGTTAGGAAGTTTTCTTTTAGCGTGAGAGTAGTGGGGAAATGGAATGCACTTCAGGAACAGGTTGTGGAAGCAAATACTATTTATAATTTTAAAACCAGGTATGATAGGGAAATGGGACAGGAGTCATTGCTGTAAACAACCGATGCTCGAAAGGCGGGATCCAAGAGTCAATGCTCGATCCTGCAGACACAACTAGGTGAGTACAACTAGGTGAGTACACACACACACACACACACACACACACACACACACACACACACACACACACACACACACACACACACACACACACACACACACACACACACACACACACACACACACACACACACACACACACACACACACACACACACACACACACACACACACACACACACACACACACACACACACACACACACACACACACACACACACACACACACACACAAGTAAGGAGGCATTTAGGGCGCTTTACACTGCCTACGTAAGGCCAGTCTTAGAGTATGCTGCCTCATCATGGAGTCCCCATCTGAAGAAGCATATAATGAAACTGGAAAAGGTTCAGAGGTTTGCAACGAGACTCGTCCCAGAGCTACGAGGGATGGGGTATGAAGAGCGCCTGAGGGAACTGTGCCTTACGACACTAGAAAGAAGATGGGAGAGGGGGGACATGATAGGAACGTATAAGATACTCAGAGGAATTGACAGAGTGGACATAGACGAAATGTTCACACGGAATAGTAACAGAACGAGAGGACATGAATGGAAGCTTGAAACTCAGATGAGTCACAGAGATGTTAGGAAGTTTTCTTTTAGCGTGAGAGTAGTGGGGAAATGGAATGCACTTCAGGAACAGGTTGTGGAAGCAAATACTATTCATAATTTTAAAACCAGGTATGATAGGGAAATGGGACAGGAGTCATTGCTGTAAACAACCGATGCTCGAAAGGCGGGATCCAAGAGTCAATGCTCGATCCTGCAGACACAACTAGGTGTGTACAACTAGGTGAGTACACACACACACACACACACACACACACACACACACACACACACACACACACACACACACACACACACACACACACACACACACACACACACACACACACAAGTAAGGAGGCATTTAGGGCGCTTTACACTGCCTACGTAAGGCCAGTCTTAGAGTATGCCGCCTCATCATGGAGTCCCCATCTGAAGAAGCATATAATGAAACTGGAAAAGGTTCAGAGGTTTGCAACGAGACTCGTCCCAGAGCTACGAGGGATGGGGTATGAAGAGCGCCTGAGGGAACTGTGCCTTACGACACTAGAAAGAAGAAGGAAGAGGGGGGACATGATAGGAACGTATAAGATACTCAGAGGTATTGACAGAGTGGACATAGACGAAATGTTCACACGGAATAGTAACAGAACGAGAGGACATGGATGGAAGCTTGGAACTCAGATGAGTCACAGAGATGTTAGGAAGTTTTCTTTTAGCGTGAGAGTAGTGGGGAAATGGAATGCACTTCAGGAACAGGTTGTGGAATCAAATACTATTCATAATTTTAAAACCAGGTATGATAGGGAAATGGGACAGGAGTCATTGCTGTAAACAACCGATGCTCGAAAGGCGGGATCCAAGAGTCAATGCTCGATCCTGCAGACACAACTAGGTGAGTACAACTAGGTGAGTACACACACACACACACACACACACACACACACACACACACACACACACACACAAGTAAGGAGGCATTTAGGGCGCTTTACACTGCCTACGTAAGGCCAGTCTTAGAGTATGCCGCCTCATCATGGAGTCCCCATCTGAAGAAGCATATAATGAAACTGGAAAAGGTTCAGAGGTTTGCAACGAGACTCGTCCCAGAGCTACGAGGGATGGGGTATGAAGAGCGCCTGAGGGAACTGTGCCTTACGACACTAGAAAGAAGAAGGGAGAGGGTGGACATGATAGGAACGTATAAGATACTCAGAGGAATGGACAGAGTGGACATAGACGAAATGTTCACACGGAATAGTAACAGAACGAGAGGACATGGATGGAAGCTTGAAACTCAGATGAGTCACAGAGATGTTAGGAAGTTTTCTTTTAGCGTGAGAGTAGTGGGGAAATGGAATGCACTTCAGGAACAGGTTGTGGAAGCAAATACTATTCATAATTTTAAAACCAGGTATGATAGGGAAATGGGACAGGAGTCATTGCTGTAAACAACCGATGCTCGAAAGGCGGGATCCAAGAGTCAATGCTCGATCCTGCAGACACAACTAGGTGAGTACAACTAGGTGAGTACACACACACACACACACACACACACACACACACACACACACACACACACACACACACACACACACACACACACACACACACACACACACACACACACACACACAAGTAAGGAGGCATTTAGGGCGCTTTACACTGCCTACGTAAGGCCAGTCTTAGAGTATGCCGCCTCATCATGGAGTCCCCATCTGAAGAAGCATATAATGAAACTGGAAAAGGTTCAGAGGTTTGCAACGAGACTCGTCCCAGAGCTACGAGGGATGGGGTATGAAGAGCGCCTGAGGGAACTGTGCCTTACGACACTAGTAAGAAGAAGGGAGAGGGGGGACATGATAGGAACGTATAAGATACTCAGAGGTATTGACAGAGTGGACATAGACGAAATGTTCACACGGAATAGTAACAGAACGAGAGGACATGGATGGAAGCTTGAAACTCAGATGAGTCACAGAGATGTTAGGAAGTTTTCTTTTAGCGTGAGAGTAGTGGGGAAATGGAATGCACTTCAGGAACAGGTTGTGGAATCAAATACTATTCATAATTTTAAAACCAGGTATGATAGGGAAATGGGACAGGAGTCATTGCTGTAAACAACCGATGCTCGAAAGGCGGGATCCAAGAGTCAATGCTCGATCCTGCAGACACAACTAGGTGAGTACAACTAGGTGAGTACACACACACACACACACACACACACACACACACACACACACACACACACACACACAAGTAAGGAGGCATTTAGGGCGCTTTACACTGCCTACGTAAGGCCAGTCTTAGAGTATGCCGCCTCATCATGGAGTCCCCATCTGAAGAAGCATATAATGAAACTGGAAAAGGTTCAGAGGTTTGCAACGAGACTCGTCCCAGAGCTACGAGGGATGGGGTATGAAGAGCGCCTGAGGGAACTGTGCCTTACGACACTAGAAAGAAGAAGGGAGAGGGTGGACATGATAGGAACGTATAAGATACTCAGAGGAATGGACAGAGTGGACATAGACGAAATGTTCACACGGAATAGTAACAGAACGAGAGGACATGGATGGAAGCTTGAAACTCAGATGAGTCACAGAGATGTTAGGAAGTTTTCTTTTAGCGTGAGAGTAGTGGGGAAATGGAATGCACTTCAGGAACAGGTTGTGGAAGCAAATACTATTCATAATTTTAAAACCAGGTATGATAGGGAAATGGGACAGGAGTCATTGCTGTAAACAACCGATGCTCGAAAGGCGGGATCCAAGAGTCAATGCTCGATCCTGCAGACACAACTAGGTGAGTACAACTAGGTGAGTACACACACACACACACACACACACACACACACACACACACACACACACACACACACACACACACACACACACACACACACACACACACACACACACACACACACACACATACACACACACACACACACACACACACACACAAGTAAGGAGGCATTTAGGGCGCTTTACACTGCCTACGTAAGGCCAGTCTTAGAGTATGCCGCCTCATCATGGAGTCCCCATCTGAAGAAGCATATAATGAAACTGGAAAAGGTTCAGAGGTTTGCAACGAGACTCGTCTCAGAGCTACGAGGGATGGGGTATGAAGAGCGCCTGAGGGAACTGTGCCTTACGACACTAGAAAGAAGAAGGGAGAGGGGGGACATGATAGGAACGTATAAGATACTCAGAGGAATTGACAGAGTGGACATAGACGAAATGTTCACACGGAATAGTAACAGAACGAGAGGACATGGATGGAAGCTTGAAACTCAGATGAGTCACAGAGATGTTAGGAAGTTTTCTTTTAGCGTGAGAGTAGTGGGGAAATGGAATGCACTTCAGGAACAGGTTGTGGAAGCAAATACTATTCATAATTTTAAAACCAGGTATGATAGGGAAATGGGACAGGAGTCATTGCTGTAAACAACCGATGCTCGAAAGGCGGGATCCAAGAGTCAATGCTCGATCCTGCAGACACAACTAGGTGAGTACAACTAGGTGAGTACACACACACACATACACACACACACACACACACACACACACACACACACACACACACACACACACACACACACACACAAGTAAGGAGGCATTTAGGGCGCTTTACACTGCCTACGTAAGGCCAGTCTTAGAGTATGCCGCCTCATCATGGAGTCCCCATCTGAAGAAGCATATAATGAAACTGGAAAAGGTTCAGAGGTTTGCAACGAGACTCGTCCCAGAGCTACGAGGGATGGGGTATGAAGAGCGCCTGAGGGAACTGTGCCTTACGACACTAGAAAGAAGATGGGAGAGGGGGGACATGATAGGAACGTATAAGATACTCAGAGGAATTGACAGAGTGGACATAGACGAAATGTTCACACGGAATAGTAACAGAACGAGAGGACATGGATGGAAGCTTGAAACTCAGATGAGTCACAGAGATGTTAGGAAGTTTTCTTTTAGCGTGAGAGTAGTGGGGAAATGGAATGCACTTCAGGAACAGGTTGTGGAAGCAAATACTATTCATAATTTTAAAACCAGGTATGATAGGGAAATGGGACAGGAGTCATTGCTGTAAACAACCGATGCTCGAAATTCGGGATCCAAGAGTCAATGCTCGATCCTGCAGACACAACTAGGTGAGTACAACTAGGTGAGTACACACACACACACACACACACACACACACACACACACACACACACACACACACACACACACACACACACACACAAGTAAGGAGGCATTTAGGGCGCTTTACACTGCCTACGTAAGGCCAGTCTTAGAGTATGCCGCCTCATCATGGAGTCCCCATCTGAAGAAGCATATAATGAAACTGGAAAAGGTTCAGAGGTTTGCAACGAGACTCGTCCCAGAGCTACGAGGGATGGGGTATGAAGAGCGCCTGAGGGAACTGTGCCTTACGACACTAGAAAGAAGAAGGGAGAGGGTGGACATGATAGGAACGTATAAGATACTCAGAGGAATGGACAGAGTGGACATAGACGAAATGTTCACACGGAATAGTAACAGAACGAGAGGACATGGATGGAAGCTTGAAACTCAGATGAGTCACAGAGATGTTAGGAAGTTTTCTTTTAGCGTGAGAGTAGTGGGGAAATGGAATGCACTTCAGGAACAGGTTGTGGAAGCAAATACTATTCATAATTTTAAAACCAGGTATGATAGGGAAATGGGACAGGAGTCATTGCTGTAAACAACCGATGCTCGAAAGGCGGGATCCAAGAGTCAATGCTCGATCCTGCAGACACAACTAGGTGAGTACAACTAGGTGAGTACACACACACACACACACACACACACACACACACACACACACACACACACACACACACACACACACACACACACACACACACACACACACACACACACACACACACACACACACAAGTAAGGAGGCATTTAGTGCGCTTTACACTGCCTACGTAAGGCCAGTCTTAGAGTATGCCGCCTCATCATGGAGTCCCCATCTGAAGAAGCATATAATGAAACTGGAAAAGGTTCAGAGGTTTGCAACGAGACTCGTCCCAGAGCTACGAGGGATGGGGTATGAAGAGCGCCTGAGGGAACTGTGCCTTACGACACTAGAAAGAAGATGGGAGAGGGGGGACATGATAGGAACGTATAAGATACTCAGAGGAATTGACAGAGTGGACATAGACGAAATGTTCACACGGAATAGTAACAGAACGAGAGGACATGGATGGAAGCTTGAAACTCAGATGAGTCACAGAGATGTTAGGAAGTTTTCTTTTAGCGTGAGAGTAGTGGGGAAATGGAATGCACTTCAGGAACAGGTTGTGGAAGCAAATACTATTCATAATTTTAAAACCAGGTATGATAGGGAAATGGGACAGGAGTCATTGCTGTAAACAACCGATGCTCGAAAGGCGGGATCCAAGAGTCAATGCTCGATCCTGCAGACACAACTAGGTGAGTACAACTAGGTGAGTACACACACACACACACACACACACACACACACACACACACACACACACACACACACACACACACACACACACACACACACACACACACACACACACACACACACACACACACACACACACACACACACACACACACACACACACACAAGTAAGGAGGCATTTAGGGCGCTTTACACTGCCTACGTAAGGCCAGTCTTAGAGTATGCTGCCTCATCATGGAGTCCCCATCTGAAGAAGCATATAATGAAACTGGAAAAGGTTCAGAGGTTTGCAACGAGACTCGTCCCAGAGCTACGAGGGATGGGGTATGAAGAGCGCCTGAGGGAACTGTGCCTTACGACACTAGAAAGAAGATGGGAGAGGGGGGACATGATAGGAACGTATAAGATACTCAGAGGAATTGACAGAGTGGACATAGACGAAATGTTCACACGGAATAGTAACAGAACGAGAGGACATGAATGGAAGCTTGAAACTCAGATGAGTCACAGAGATGTTAGGAAGTTTTCTTTTAGCGTGAGAGTAGTGGGGAAATGGAATGCACTTCAGGAACAGGTTGTGGAAGCAAATACTATTCATAATTTTAAAACCAGGTATGATAGGGAAATGGGACAGGAGTCATTGCTGTAAACAACCGATGCTCGAAAGGCGGGATCCAAGAGTCAATGCTCGGTCCTGCAGACACAACTAGGTGAGTACAACTAGGTGAGTACACACACACACACACACACACACACACACACACACACACACACACACACACACACACACACACACACACACACACACACACACACACACACACACACACACACACACACACACACACACACACACACACACACACACACACACACACACACACACACACACACACACACACACACACACACACACACACACACACACACACACACACACACACACACACACACACACACACACACACACACACACACACACACACACACACACACACACACACACACACACACACACACACACACACACACACACACACACACACACACACACACACACACACACACACACACACACACACACACACACACACACACACAAGTAAGGAGGCATTTAGGGCGCTTTACACTGCCTACGTAAGGCCAGTCTTAGAGTATGCTGCCTCATCATGGAGTCCCCATCTGAAGAAGCATATAATGAAACTGGAAAAGGTTCAGAGGTTTGCAACGAGACTCGTCCCAGAGCTACGAGGGATGGGGTATGAAGAGCGCCTGAGGGAACTGTGCCTTACGACACTAGAAAGAAGATGGGAGAGGGGGGACATGATAGGAACGTATAAGATACTCAGAGGAATTGACAGAGTGGACATAGACGAAATGTTCACACGGAATAGTAACAGAACGAGAGGACATGAATGGAAGCTTGAAACTCAGATGAGTCACAGAGATGTTAGGAAGTTTTCTTTTAGCGTGAGAGTAGTGGGGAAATGGAATGCACTTCAGGAACAGGTTGTGGAATCAAATACTATTCATAATTTTAAAACCAGGTATGATAGGGAAATGGGACAGGAGTCATTGCTGTAAACAACCGATGCTCGAAAGGCGGGATCCAAGAGTCAATGCTCGATCTTGCAGACACAACTAGGTGAGTACAACTAGGTGAGTTCACACACACACACACACACACACACACACACACACACACACACACACACACACACACACACACACACACACACAAGTAAGGAGGCATTTAGGGCGCTTTACACTGCCTACGTAAGGCCAGTCTTAGAGTATGCCGCCTCATCATGGAGTCCCCATCTGAAGAAGCATATAATGAAACTGGAAAAGGTTCAGAGGTTTGCAACGAGACTCGTCCCAGAGCTACGAGGGATGGGGTATGAAGAGCGCCTGAGGGAACTGTGCCTTACGACACTAGAAAGAAGAAGGGAGAGGGTGGACATGATAGGAACGTATAAGATACTCAGAGGAATGGACAGAGTGGACATAGACGAAATGTTCACACGGAATAGTAACAGAACGAGAGGACATGGATGGAAGCTTGAAACTCAGATGAGTCACAGAGATGTTAGGAAGTTTTCTTTTAGCGTGAGAGTAGTGGGGAAATGGAATGCACTTCAGGAACAGGTTGTGGAAGCAAATACTATTCATAATTTTAAAACCAGGTATGATAGGGAAATGGGACAGGAGTCATTGCTGTAAACAACCGATGCTCGAAAGGCGGGATCCAAGAGTCAATGCTCGATCCTGCAGACACAACTAGGTGAGTACAACTAGGTGAGTACACACACACACACACACACACACACACACACACACACACACACACACACACACACACACACACACACACACACACACACACACACACACACACACACACACACACACACACACACACACACACAAGTAAGGAGGCATTTAGGGCGCTTTACACTGCCTACGTAAGGCCAGTCTTAGAGTATGCCGCCTCATCATGGAGTCCCCATCTGAAGAAGCATATAATGAAACTGGAAAAGGTTCAGAGGTTTGCAACGAGACTCGTCCCAGAGCTACGAGGGATGGGGTATGAAGAGCGCCTGAGGGAACTGTGCCTTACGACACTAGTAAGAAGAAGGGAGAGGGGGGACATGATAGGAACGTATAAGATACTCAGAGGTATTGACAGAGTGGACATAGACGAAATGTTCACACGGAATAGTAACAGAACGAGAGGACATGGATGGAAGCTTGAAACTCAGATGAGTCACAGAGATGTTAGGAAGTTTTCTTTTAGCGTGAGAGTAGTGGGGAAATGGAATGCACTTCAGGAACAGGTTGTGGAATCAAATACTATTCATAATTTTAAAACCAGGTATGATAGGGAAATGGGACAGGAGTCATTGCTGTAAACAACCGATGCTCGAAAGGCGGGATCCAAGAGTCAATGCTCGATCCTGCAGACACAACTAGGTGAGTACAACTAGGTGAGTACACACACACACACACACACACACACACACACACACACACACACACACACACACACACACACACACACACACACACACACACACACACACACACACACACACACACATACACACACACACACACACACACACACACACAAGTAAGGAGGCATTTAGGGCGCTTTACACTGCCTACGTAAGGCCAGTCTTAGAGTATGCCGCCTCATCATGGAGTCCCCATCTGAAGAAGCATATAATGAAACTGGAAAAGGTTCAGAGGTTTGCAACGAGACTCGTCTCAGAGCTACGAGGGATGGGGTATGAAGAGCGCCTGAGGGAACTGTGCCTTACGACACTAGAAAGAAGAAGGGAGAGGGGGGACATGATAGGAACGTATAAGATACTCAGAGGAATTGACAGAGTGGACATAGATGAAATGTTCACACAGAATAGTAACAGAACGAGAGGACATGGATGGAAGCTTGAAACTCAGATGAGTCACAGAGATGTTAGGAAGTTTTCTTTTAGCGTGAGAGTAGTGGGGAAATGGAATGCACTTCAGGAACAGGTTGTGGAATCAAATACTATTCATAATTTTAAAACCAGGTATGATAGGGAAATGGAACAGGAGTCATTGCTGTAAACAACCGATGCTCGAAAGGCGGGATCCAAGAGTCAATGCTCGATCCTGCAGACACAACTAGGTGAGTACAACTAGGTGAGTACACACACACACACACACACACACACACACACACACACACACACACACACACACACACACACACACACACACACACACACACACACACACAAGTAAGGAGGCATTTAGGGCGCTTTACACTGCCTACGTAAGGCCAGTCTTAGAGTATGCCGCCTCATCATGGAGTCCCCATCTGAAGAAGCATATAATGAAACTGGAAAAGGTTCAGAGGTTTGCAGCGAAACTCGTCCCAGAGCTACGAGGGATGGGGTATGAAGAGCGCCTGAGGGAACTGTGCCTTACGACACTAGAAAGAAGAAGGGAGAGGGGGGACATGATAGGAACGTATAAGATACTCAGAGGGATTGACAGAGTGGACATAGACGAAATGTTCACACGGAATAGTAACAGAACGAGAGGACATGGATGGAAGCTTGAAACTCAGATGAGTCACAGAGATGTTAGGAAGTTTTCTTTTAGCGTGAGAGTAGTGGGGAAATGGAATGCACTTCAGGAACAGGTTGTGGAAGCAAATACTATTCATAATTTTAAAACCAGGTATGATAGGGAAATGGGACAGGAGTCATTGCTGTAAACAACCGATGCTCGAAAGGCGGGATCCAAGAGTCAATGCTCGATCCTGCAGACACAACTAGGTGAGTACAACTAGGTGAGTACACACACACACACACACACACACACACACACACACACACACACACACACACACACACACACACACACACACACACACACACACACACACAAGTAAGGAGGCATTTAGGGCGCTTTACACTGCCTACGTAAGGCCAGTCTTAGAGTATGCCGCCTCATCATGGAGTCCCCATCTGAAGAAGCATATAATGAAACTGGAAAAGGTTCAGAGGTTTGCAACGAGACTCGTCCCAGAGCTACGAGGGATGGGGTATGAAGAGCGCCTGAGGGAACTGTGCCTTACGACACTAGAAAGAAGATGGGAGAGGGGGGACATGATAGGAACGTATAAGATACTCAGAGGAATTGACAGAGTGGACATAGACGAAATGTTCACACGGAATAGTAACAGAACGAGAGGACATGGATGGAAGCTTGAAACTCAGATGAGTCACAGAGATGTTAGGAAGTTTTCTTTTAGCGTGAGAGTAGTGGGGAAATGGAATGCACTTCAGGAACAGGTTGTGGAAGCAAATACTATTCATAATTTTAAAACCAGGTATGATAGGGAAATGGGACAGGAGTCATTGCTGTAAACAACCGATGCTCGAAATTCGGGATCCAAGAGTCAATGCTCGATCCTGCAGACACAACTAGGTGAGTACAACTAGGTGAGTACACACACACACACACACACACACACACACACACACACACACACACACACACACACACACAAGTAAGGAGGCATTTAGGGCGCTTTACACTGCCTACGTAAGGCCAGTCTTAGAGTATGCCGCCTCATCATGGAGTCCCCATCTGAAGAAGCATATAATGAAACTGGAAAAGGTTCAGAGGTTTGCAACGAGACTCGTCCCAGAGCTACGAGGGATGGGGTATGAAGAGCGCCTGAGGGAACTGTGCCTTACGACACTAGAAAGAAGAAGGGAGAGGGTGGACATGATAGGAACGTATAAGATACTCAGAGGAATGGACAGAGTGGACATAGACGAAATGTTCACACGGAATAGTAACAGAACGAGAGGACATGGATGGAAGCTTGAAACTCAGATGAGTCACAGAGATGTTAGGAAGTTTTCTTTTAGCGTGAGAGTAGTGGGGAAATGGAATGCACTTCAGGAACAGGTTGTGGAAGCAAATACTATTCATAATTTTAAAACCAGGTATGATAGGGAAATGGGACAGGAGTCATTGCTGTAAACAACCGATGCTCGAAAGGCGGGATCCAAGAGTCAATGCTCGATCCTGCAGACACAACTAGGTGAGTACAACTAGGTGAGTACACACACACACACACACACACACACACACACACACACACACACACACACACACACACACACACACACACACACACACACACACACACACACACACACACACACACATACACACACACACACACACACACACACACACAAGTAAGGAGGCATTTAGGGCGCTTTACACTGCCTACGTAAGGCCAGTCTTAGAGTATGCCGCCTCATCATGGAGTCCCCATCTGAAGAAGCATATAATGAAACTGGAAAAGGTTCAGAGGTTTGCAACGAGACTCGTCTCAGAGCTACGAGGGATGGGGTATGAAGAGCGCCTGAGGGAACTGTGCCTTACGACACTAGAAAGAAGAAGGGAGAGGGGGGACATGATAGGAACGTATAAGATACTCAGAGGAATTGACAGAGTGGACATAGACGAAATGTTCACACAGAATAGTAACAGAACGAGAGGACATGGATGGAAGCTTGAAACTCAGATGAGTCACAGAGATGTTAGGAAGTTTTCTTTTAGCGTGAGAGTAGTGGGGAAATGGAATGCACTTCAGGAACAGGTTGTGGAATCAAATACTATTCATAATTTTAAAACCAGGTATGATAGGGAAATGGAACAGGAGTCATTGCTGTAAACAACCGATGCTCGAAAGGCGGGATCCAAGAGTCAATGCTCGATCCTGCAGACACAACTAGGTGAGTACAACTAGGTGAGTACACACACACACACACACACACACACACACACACACACACACACACACACACACACACACACACACACACACACACACACACACACACACACACACACACACACACACACACACACACACACACACAAGTAAGGAGGCATTTAGGGCGCTTTACACTGCCTACGTAAGGCCAGTCTTAGAGTATGCCGCCTCATCATGGAGTCCCCATCTGAAGAAGCATATAATGAAACTGGAAAAGGTTCAGAGGTTTGCAGCGAAACTCGTCCCAGAGCTACGAGGGATGGGGTATGAAGAGCGCCTGAGGGAACTGTGCCTTACGACACTAGAAAGAAGAAGGGAGAGGGGGGACATGATAGGAACGTATAAGATACTCAGAGGGATTGACAGAGTGGACATAGACGAAATGTTCACACGGAATAGTAACAGAACGAGAGGACATGGATGGAAGCTTGAAACTCAGATGAGTCACAGAGATGTTAGGAAGTTTTCTTTTAGCGTGAGAGTAGTGGGGAAATGGAATGCACTTCAGGAACAGGTTGTGGAAGCAAATACTATTCATAATTTTAAAACCAGGTATGATAGGGAAATGGGACAGGAGTCATTGCTGTAAACAACCGATGCTCGAAAGGCGGGATCCAAGAGTCAATGCTCGATCCTGCAGACACAACTAGGTGAGTACAACTAGGTGAGTACACACACACACACACACACACACACACACACACACACACACACACACACACACACACACACACACACACACACACACACACACACACACACACACACACACACACACACACACACACACACACACACAAGTAAGGAGGCATTTAGGGCGCTTTACACTGCCTACGTAAGGCCAGTCTTAGAGTATGCCGCCTCATCATGGAGTCCCCATCTGAAGAAGCATATAATGAAACTGGAAAAGGTTCAGAGGTTTGCAACGAGACTCGTCCCAGAGCTACGAGGGATGGGGTATGAAGAGCGCCTGAGGGAACTGTGCCTTACGACACTAGAAAGAAGAAGGGAGAGGGGGGACATGATAGGAACGTATAAGATACTCAGAGGTATTGACAGAGTGGACATAGACGAAATGTTCACACGGAATAGTAACAGAACGAGAGGACATGGATGGAAGCTTGAAACTCAGATGAGTCACAGAGATGTTAGGAAGTTTTCTTTTAGCGTGAGAGTAGTGGGGAAATGGAATGCACTTCAGGAACAGGTTGTGGAAGCAAATACTATTCATAATTTTAAAACCAGGTATGATAGGGAAATGGGACAGGAGTCATTGCTGTAAACAACCGATGCTCGAAAGGCGGGATCCAAGAGTCAATGCTCGATCCTGCAGACACAACTAGGTGAGTACAACTAGGTGAGTACACACACACACACACACACACACACACACACACACACACACACACACACACACACACACACACACACACACACACACACACACACACACACACACACACACACACACACACACACACACACACACACACAAGTAAGGAGGCATTTAGGGCGCTCTACACTGCCTACGTAAGGCCAGTCTTAGAGTATGCCGCCTCATCATGGAGTCCCCATCTGAAGAAGCATATAATGAAACTGGAAAAGGTTCAGAGGGTTGCAACGAGACTCGTCCCAGAGCTACGAGGGATGGGGTATGAAGAGCGCCTGAGGGAACTGTGCCTTACGACACTAGAAAGAAGAAGGGAGAGGGGGGACATGATAGGAACGTATAAGATACTCAGAGGTATTGACAGAGTGGACATAGACGAAATGTTCACACGGAATAGTAACAGAACGAGAGGACATGGATGGAAGCTTGAAACTCAGATGAGTCACAGAGATGTTAGGAAGTTTTCTTTTAGCGTGAGAGTAGTGGGGAAATGGAATGCACTTCAGGAACAGGTTGTGGAATCAAATACTATTCATAATTTTAAAACCAGGTATGATAGGGAAATGGGACAGGAGTCATTGCTGTAAACAACCGATGCTCGAATGGCGGGATCCAAGAGTCAATGCTCGATCCTGCAGACACAACTAGGTGAGTACAACTAGGTGAGTACACACACACACACACGCACACACACACACACACACACACACACACACACACACACACACACACACACACACACACACACACACACACACACACACACACACACACACACACAAGTAAGGAGGCATTTAGGGCGCTTTACACTGCCTACGTAAGGCCAGTCTTAGAGTATGCCGCCTCATCATGGAGTCCCCATCTGAAGAAGCATATAATGAAACTGGAAAAGGTTCAGAGGTTTGCAACGAGACTCGTCCCAGAGCTACGAGGGATGGGGTATGAAGAGCGCCTGAGGGAACTGTGCCTTACGACACTAGAAAGAAGAAGGGAGAGGGGGGACATGATAGGAACGTATAAGATACTCAGAGGAATTGACAGAGTGGACATAGACGAAATGTTCACACGGAATAGTAACAGAACGAGAGGACATGGATGGAAGCTTGAAACTCAGATAAGTCACAGAGATGTTAGGAAGTTTTCTTTTAGCGTGAGAGTAGTGGGGAAATGGAATGCACTTCAGGAACAGGTTGTGGAATCAAATACTATTCATAATTTTAAAACCAGGTATGATAGGGAAATGGGACAGAAGTCATTGCTGTAAACAACCGATGCTCGAAAGGCGGGATCCAAGAGTCAATGCTCGATCCTGCAGACACAACTAGGTGAGTACAACTAGGTGAGTACACACACACACACACACACACACACACACACACACACACACACACACACACACACACACACACACACACACACACACACACACACACACACACTTGTCTTGTGACCATCGTGTTGGGTGGACGTGGGTTGGGAGCTCCAGGTTCACTAGTGGAGTGGGAGGGGTAATCAGGCAACTTCGAAGTGAAAAAGTGTGTACAAGTGAATGAAAAAACCTTGAGTTTTGGCCAGAGCCATAAAGTAGTGAAGAAAAACAGTTTAAATAGCGTAATTCAAAATAGTTGTAGTATTGTGGCAGTGTGTAGTGTGGAGCAGACCTCACCGACCTCTGACCGCGTGACCTCACCCCGGCAGCAACCCTCCTACCACCACGGGGACGACGCTTGGAGATTCACTCACCTATTGTGTTAGCAGGACGGTAAGATACTTGGAACCCCTGTGGGTAAGGTTGCATTATAGCAATGACTAGGTCAGGAAGGGCGTCTAGGTCCAGCAGTATTATGATTGAGGAAGAAGATAGGTTTGTGGAGAAGATGATTGGGAAATTTGTAGAGAAGAGGGATGTTTGGATAGGTGATCTAATCCAGGGGATTAAAAGTGAAGTCTTTAATAAGATACAGGGCGAGGTTCAAAGACTCAAACAAGAGTTTATGGAGTATATTCAAGAGGAAATCAGGAAGAGCAGGGTAGAATGGCAAGGAGAAATATCTAGGCTTACTAATGAATTTGGCAGGAATAAGGGAAGCTTGGCAGGGGAAGGGGAAGTAGTAGTAGTAGGTGGAGTAGCGGGTGTAGGAGGGGTGGGGGTCAGCCAGGGAGAGGGCCACCAGCATGACCCTGAACTGAGAAAGAGGACAATCATAATCCATGGATTACTTGAAGCCAGGGCACCATCGAGGCAGGAAAGGATGGAGATTGAGGATTTGGAACTACAGGGGATCTTGAGAGACATGAGAGCCCAGATGGCAGGGAATGAGGTGCAAGTCCACCGACGCATTGGACCATACAACTGTAACAGGAAACGACCTGTCCTGGTACAGTTCACTAACGAAGAGGCAGTGGATTACATACTGCATCACAAACACCTACTCAGAGGTAGCGAAAATTACTACAACGTATTTATTGACAAATTCATGACGAAGGAGGAACAGATTGCCCACAGAGCAAGCAAACAACAATACGACTCTTCCCATTTGAGCGCAGCTACACACCCCAGTGCTAATCCACCCCATGCTAACCAGCTCACACGTGCTTCTCAGGTCACCCCTTTCCCAAATCAGCCGCCCCTGCTTATCTCCCCAGCACATCCCTTGACCCCTCTGACCCCACTGGAGTCAAATTCATCCCACATTCCAAGGACCCCCTCATCACCTCAACCCCCAAAACCCGTCCAGCCCTCGTCCCCTCAACCCCCAAAACCCACCCAGCTCTCATCTCCTCAACCCCCAAATCCCATCCAGACCTCATCCCCTCAACCCCAAGAACCCACCCAGACCTCATCCCCTCAACACCCAAAGCCTACCCTGCCCTCACCCCTCCTCATCCCCTCTCCTTCCATGTGACCCCCCACCCTTGCGAGGGAGGTGGGAGGTCCCCCCCACCCCCTCTATCCATCCCCCTCCCAACCTCTCAACCTCTATCTGTCTCCCAACCTTACGCCATCTCCCAACCCCTCTATGCCCTCCCTAATCTTCAGACCCAGTATGCCCTTCCTACTCCAGACCTACCTACCCAGGCCCTACCCCAGACCCTCCTACCTACCTTCCTAGAAGCCCAGCCCCCAGTAGCCCCCCAAGCACCCCTCCTGAACTCTTTCACCCCCCATACACCCCCCGGACCCCCCCAGACACCCCCTGGATCCCCCCGGACATCCCCCGGACCCTCCCCGCCCCCAGTCATCCCCCAGACACCCCCCAGATCCCCCAGATCCCCTCTGCCCCCAGTCACCCCCCAGACATCCCCCAGATCCCCCCAGACCCCCAGAGAAAGGGAGAACTCTGGTACAAGAGTTTCCATGAAGAATCTCAAGGTTTGGTACACCAATGCTGATGGGGTATCTAATAAAGCAGAAGAGATAAAAGAAAGAGTGAGTGAAGCAGATCCTGACATAGTTGCAATTGTGGAAACTAAAATTAATGACATGATCTCAGATGCTATCTTTCCTGAAGGGTACCAGGTGATACGAAAAGAGAGGACACAGAGACAGGGAGGGGGAGTAGCACTCCTAATAAAGCGGAAATGGAAGTTTGAAGACCTGGGAAATCGAGTTACCAATGAGTGCACAAGCTTCATACATGGAACTCTGACAGTAGATGGGAGGAAGATTGTGATCATGGTAATCTACAATCCCCCACCAAACAGTAGAAGACCCAGGCAGGAGTATGATGACAACAACAAAGCATGTATTGATGAACTGCAGAAGGCAGCAACACTAGCCCACAGAATGAGAGCGAAGCTGCTGATCATGGGGGACCTAAATCATGGAGAGATAAATTGGGAATCAAGGAATCCCCATGGAGGGGATGAAACGTGGGGAGCAAAATTAGTAGATGTTATAGACAGGAATTTCCTGACACAACATGTGAAGGAAGACACAAGGGAAAGAGGAGGAGATGCACCGAGCCTATTAGACCTGATTTTCACCCAGAACGTAGAAGATATCGAGAATTTAGAGCATGAAATACCTCTAGGGGCCAGTGACCATTGTGTCCTAGTCTTTGACTACATGATGGAATTCAAAATTATGACCATGGGACAAGAGATCTGGGAAAGGAGAGCTGACTACAGGAAAGGGGACTATATGAGGATAAGGGACTATCTGGGTGAAGTGCAGTGGGAGGAAGAAATTAGAGGAAAAACAGTCCAAGATATGATGGACCTAGTCATACAGAAATGCCAGGAGGCCGAAGAGAGATTTATACCAACGGTAAAGGGAAAAAATAAGAAGGAATATAATAACCCATGGTTTAATAGACAGTGTCAGGAAGCAAAAATGGCCAGCAGGCGGGAGTGGAGGAAGTACAGAAGACAAAGAACAGAGGACAACAGAAGCAGATACAACAGAGCTAGGAACGATTACATTAACATTAGACGAACATCGGAAAGGGACTATGAGAACGATATTGCAATCAAAGCGAAAAAACAACCTAAGTTACTACACAGTCATATAAGAAGAAAAATGTCGGTGAACGACCAAGTGACAAGACTAAGGAAGACAGAGGGGGCATATACTGAAAGTGACAAGGAAATCTGCGAGGCACTGAATGCCAGTTTCCATGGAGTGTTCACTACCGAGCCTGAGCAGCTCCCATTGTTGGAAGGGGTTACCCTAGATGAAAGACTATCAGATATAGAGGTGACAGCAGAGGAGGTAATGAAACAGTTGACAACTCTAGATGCAACTAAAGCAGTTGGACCAGACAAAGTATCACCGTGGATACTAAAAGAAGCAGCACAGGCCCTCAGCGTGCCTCTGGCAATGATCTTTAATGAGTCACTTATGTCAGGAGAATTGCCCAGTTGCTGGAAGAAGGCAAATGTCGTGCCGATCTTCAAGAAAGGAGATAGGGAGGAGGCACTTAACTACAGACCTGTATCACTGACAAGCATCCCCTGTAAAATACTGGAAAGAATAATTAGGCTACGACTGGTTGCACACCTGGAGAACATTAGGTTTGTGAACAAACATCAACATGGGTTCTGGACAGGGAAATCGTGCCTAACAAACCTTCTGGAATTCTATGATAAAATAACGAGGATAAGACAGGACAGAGATGGTTGGGCAGACTGCATATTTCTGGACTGCCAAAAAGCCTTTGATACAGTACCGCACAT
>NW_027189668.1:55000-115370 GCF_040958095.1 Procambarus clarkii
CTAGGTGAGTACAACTAGGTGAGTACACACACACACACACACACACACACACACACACACACACACACACACACACACACACACAAGTAAGGAGGCATTTAGGGCGCTTTACACTGCCTACGTAAGGCCAGTCTTAGAGTATGCCGCCTCATCATGGAGTCCCCATCTGAAGAAGCATATAATGAAACTGGAAAAGGTTCAGAGGTTTGCAACGAGACTCGTCCCAGAGCTACGAGGGATGGGGTATGAAGAGCGCCTGAGGGAACTGTGCCTTACGACACTAGAAAGAAGAAGGGAGAGGGGGGACATGATAGGAACGTATAAGATACTCAGAGGGATTGACAGAGTGGACATAGACGAAATGTTCACACGGAATAGTGACAGAACGAGAGGACATGGATGGAAGCTTGAAACTCAGATGAGTCACAGAGATGTTAGGAAGTTTTCTTTTAGCGTGAGAGTAGTGGGGAAATGGAATGCACTTCAGGAACAGGTTGTGGAAGCAAATACTATTCATAATTTTAAAACCAGGTATGATAGGGAAATGGGACAGGAGTCATTGCTGTAAACAACCGATGCTCGAAAGGCGGGATCCAAGAGTCAATGCTCGATCCTGCAGACACAACTAGGTGAGTACAACTAGGTGAGTACACACACACACACACACACACACACACACACACACACACACACACACACACACACACACACACACACACACACACACACACACACACACACACACACACACACACACACACACACACACACACACAAGTAAGGAGGCATTTAGGGCGCTTTACACTGCCTACGTAAGGCCAGTCTTAGAGTATGCCGACTCATCATGGAGTCCCCATCTGAAGAAGCATATAATGAAACTGGAAAAGGTTCAGAGGTTTGCAACGAGACTCGTCCCAGAGCTACGAGGGATGGGGTATGAAGAGCGCCTGAGGGAACTGTGCCTTACGACACTAGAAAGAAGAAGGGAGAGGGGGGACATGATAGGAACGTATAAGATACTCAGAGGAATTGACAGAGTGGACATAGACGAAATGTTCACACGGAATAGTAACAGAACGAGAGGACATGGATGGAAGCTTGAAACTCAGATGAGTCACAGAGATGTTAGGAAGTTTTCTTTTAGCGTGAGAGTAGTGGGGAAATGGAATGCACTTCAGGAACAGGTTGTGGAAGCAAATACTATTCATAATTTTAAAACCAGGTATGATAGGGAAATGGGACAGGAGTCATTGCTGTAAACAACCGATGCTCGAAAGGCGGGATCCAAGAGTCAATGCTCGATCCTGCAGACACAACTAGGTGAGTACAACTAGGTGAGTACACACACACACATCACACACACACACACACACACACACACACACACACACACACACACACACACACACACACACACACACACACACACACACACACACACACACACACACACACACACACAAGTAAGGAGGCATTTAGGGCGCTTTACACTGCCTACGTAAGGCCAGTCTTAGAGTATGCTGCCTCATCATGGAGTCCCCATCTGAAGAAGCATATAATGAAACTGGAAAAGGTTCAGAGGTTTGCAACGAGACTCGTCCCAGAGCTACGAGGGATGGGGTATGAAGAGCGCCTGAGGGAACTGTGCCTTACGACACTAGAAAGAAGATGGGAGAGGGGGGACATGATAGGAACGTATAAGATACTCAGAGGAATTGACAGAGTGGACATAGACGAAATGTTCACACGGAATAGTAACAGAACGAGAGGACATGAATGGAAGCTTGAAACTCAGATGAGTCACAGAGATGTTAGGAAGTTTTCTTTTAGCGTGAGAGTAGTGGGGAAATGGAATGCACTTCAGGAACAGGTTGTGGAAGCAAATACTATTCATAATTTTAAAACCAGGTATGATAGGGAAATGGGACAGGAGTCATTGCTGTAAACAACCGATGCTCGAAAGGCGGGATCCAAGAGTCAATGCTCGATCCTGCAGACACAACCAGGTGAGTACAACTAGGTGAGTACACACACACACACACACACACACACACACACACACACACACACACACACACACACACACACACACACACACACACACACACACACACACACACACACACACACACACACACACACACACACACACACAAGTAAGGAGGCATTTAGGGCGCTTTACACTGCCTACGTAAGGCCAGTCTTAGAGTATGCCGCCTCATCATGGAGTCCCCATCTGAAGAAGCATATAATGAAACTGGAAAAGGTTCAGAGGTTTGCAACGAGACTCGTCCCAGAGCTACGAGGGATGGGGTATGAAGAGCGCCTGAGGGAACTGTGCCTTACGACACTAGAAAGAAGAAGGGAGAGGGGGGACATGATAGGAACGTATAAGATACTCAGAGGTATTGACAGAGTGGACATAGACGAAATGTTCACACGGAATAGTAACAGAACGAGAGGACATGGATGGAAGCTTGAAACTCAGATGAGTCACAGAGATGTTAGGAAGTTTTCTTTTAGCGTGAGAGTAGTGGGGAAATGGAATGCACTTCAGGAACAGGTTGTGGAATCAAATACTATTCATAATTTTAAAACCAGGTATGATAGGGAAATGGGACAGGAGTCATTGCTGTAAACAACCGATGCTCGAAAGGCGGGATCCAAGAGTCAATGCTCGATCCTGCAGACACAACTAGGTGAGTACAACTAGGTGAGTACACACACACACACACACACACACACACACACACACACACACACACACACACACAAGTAAGGAGGCATTTAGGGCGCTTTACACTGCCTACGTAAGGCCAGTCTTAGAGTATGCCGCCTCATCATGGAGTCCCCATCTGAAGAAGCATATAATGAAACTGGAAAAGGTTCAGAGGTTTGCAACGAGACTCGTCCCAGAGCTACGAGGGATGGGGTATGAAGAGCGCCTGAGGGAACTGTGCCTTACGACACTAGAAAGAAGAAGGGAGAGGGTGGACATGATAGGAACGTATAAGATACTCAGAGGAATGGACAGAGTGGACATAGACGAAATGTTCACACGGAATAGTAACAGAACGAGAGGACATGGATGGAAGCTTGAAACTCAGATGAGTCACAGAGATGTTAGGAAGTTTTCTTTTAGCGTGAGAGTAGTGGGGAAATGGAATGCACTTCAGGAACAGGTTGTGGAAGCAAATACTATTCATAATTTTAAAACCAGGTATGATAGGGAAATGGGACAGTAGTCATTGCTGTAAACAACCGATGCTCGAAAGGCGGGATCCAAGAGTCAATGCTCGATCCTGCAGACACAACTAGGTGAGTACAACTAGGTGAGTACACACACACACACACACACACACACACACACACACACACACACACACACACACACACACACACACACACACACACACACACACACACATACACACACACACACACACACACACACACACACACACAAGTAAGGAGGCATTTAGGGCGCTTTACACTGCCTACGTAAGGCCAGTCTTAGAGTATGCCGCCTCATCATGGAGTCCCCATCTGAAGAAGCATATAATGAAACTGGAAAAGGTTCAGAGGTTTGCAACGAGACTCGTCCCAGAGCTACGAGGGATGGGGTATGAAGAGCGCCTGAGGGAACTGTGCCTTACGACACTAGAAAGAAGAAGGGAGAGGGGGGACATGATAGGAACGTATAAGATACTCAGAGGAATTGACAGAGTGGACATAGACGAAATGTTCACACGGAATAGTAACAGAACGAGAGGACATGGATGGAAGCTTGAAACTCAGATGAGTCACAGAGATGTTAGGAAGTTTTCTTTTAGCGTGAGAGTAGTGGGGAAATGGAATGCACTTCAGGAACAGGTTGTGGAATCAAATACTATTCATAATTTTAAAACCAGGTATGATAGGGAAATGGAACAGGAGTCATTGCTGTAAACAACCGATGCTCGAAAGGCGGGATCCAAGAGTCAATGCTCGATCCTGCAGACACAACTAGGTGAGTACAACTAGGTGAGTACACACACACACACACACACACACACACACACACACACACACACACACACACACACACACACACACACACACAAGTAAGGAGGCATTTAGGGCGCTTTACACTGCCTACGTAAGGCCAGTCTTAGAGTATGCCGCCTCATCATGGAGTCCCCATCTGAAGAAGCATATAATGAAACTGGAAATGGTTCAGAGGTTTGCAGCGAGACTCGTCCCAGAGCTACGAGGGATGGGGTATGAAGAGCGCCTGAGGGAACTGTGCCTTACGACACTAGAAAGAAGAAGGGAGAGGGGGGACATGATAGGAACGTATAAGATACTCAGAGGGATTGACAGAGTGGACATAGACGAAATGTTCACACGGAATAGTAACAGAACGAGAGGACATGGATGGAAGCTTGAAACTCAGATGAGTCACAGAGATGTTAGGAAGTTTTCTTTTAGCGTGAGAGTAGTGGGGAAATGGAATGCACTTCAGGAACAGGTTGTGGAAGCAAATACTATTCATAATTTTAAAACCAGGTATGATAGGGAAATGGGACAGGAGTCATTGCTGTAAACAACCGATGCTCGAAAGGCGGGATCCAAGAGTCAATGCTCGATCCTGCAGACACAACTAGGTGAGTACAACTAGGTGAGTACACACACACACACACACACACACACACACACACACACACACACACACACACACACACACACACACACACACACACACACACACACAAGTAAGGAGGCATTTAGGGCGCTTTACACTGCCTACGTAAGGCCAGTCTTAGAGTATGCCGCCTCATCATGGAGTCCCCATCTGAAGAAGCATATAATGAAACTGGAAAAGGTTCAGAGGTTTGCAACGAGACTCGTCCCAGAGCTACGAGGGATGGGGTATGAAGAGCGCCTGAGGGAACTGTGCCTTACGACACTAGAAAGAAGATGGGAGAGGGGGGACATGATAGGAACGTATAAGATACTCAGAGGAATTGACAGAGTGGACATAGACGAAATGTTCACATGGAATAGTAACAGAACGAGAGGACATGGATGGAAGCTTGAAACTCAGATGAGTCACAGAGATGTTAGGAAGTTTTCTTTTAGCGTGAGAGTAGTGGGGAAATGGAATGCACTTCAGGAACAGGTTGTGGAAGCAAATACTATTCATAATTTTAAAACCAGGTATGATAGGGAAATGGGACAGGAGTCATTGCTGTAAACAACCGATGCTCGAAAGGCGGGATCCAAGAGTCAATGCTCGATCCTGCAGACACAACTAGGTGAGTACAACTAGGTGAGTACACACACACACACACACACACACACACACACACACACACACACACACACACACACACACACACACACACACACACACACACACACACACACAAGTAAGGAGGCATTTAGGGCGCTTTACACTGCCTACGTAAGGCCAGTCTTAGAGTATGCCGCCTCATCATGGAGTCCCCATCTGAAGAAGCATATAATGAAACTGGAAAAGGTTCAGAGGTTTGCAACGAGACTCGTCCCAGAGCTACGAGGGATGGGGTATGAAGAGCGCCTGAGGGAACTGTGCCTTACGACACTAGAAAGAAGAAGGGAGAGGGGGGACATGATAGGAACGTATAAGATACTCAGAGGTATTGACAGAGTGGACATAGACGAAATGTTCACACGGAATAGTAACAGAACGAGAGGACATGGATGGAAGCTTGAAACTCAGATGAGTCACAGAGATGTTAGGAAGTTTTCTTTTAGCGTGAGAGTAGTGGGGAAATGGAATGCACTTCAGGAACAGGTTGTGGAATCAAATACTATTCATAATTTTAAAACCAGGTATGATAGGGAAATGGGACAGGAGTCATTGCTGTAAACAACCGATGCTCGAAAGGCGGGATCCAAGAGTCAATGCTCGATCCTGCAGACACAACTAGGTGAGTACAACTAGGTGAGTACACACACACACACACACACACACACACACACACACACACACACACACACACAAGTAAGGAGGCATTTAGGGCGCTTTACACTGCCTACGTAAGGCCAGTCTTAGAGTATGCCGCCTCATCATGGAGTCCCCATCTGAAGAAGCATATAATGAAACTGGAAAAGGTTCAGAGGTTTGCAACGAGACTCGTCCCAGAGCTACGAGGGATGGGGTATGAAGAGCGCCTGAGGGAACTGTGCCTTACGACACTAGAAAGAAGAAGGGAGAGGGTGGACATGATAGGAACGTATAAGATACTCAGAGGGATTGACAGAGTGGACATAGACGAAATGTTCACACGGAATAGTGACAGAACGAGAGGACATGGATGGAAGCTTGAAACTCAGATGAGTCACAGAGATGTTAGGAAGTTTTCTTTTAGCGTGAGAGTAGTGGGGAAATGGAATGCACTTCAGGAACAGGTTGTGGAAGCAAATACTATTCATAATTTTAAAACCAGGTATGATAGGGAAATGGGACAGGAGTCATTGCTGTAAACAACCGATGCTCGAAAGGCGGGATCCAAGAGTCAATGCTCGATCCTGCAGACACAACTAGGTGAGTACAACTAGGTGAGTACACACACACACACACACACACACACACACACACACACACACACACACACACACACACACACACACACACACACACACACACACACACACACACACACACACACACACACACACACACACACACACACACACACACACACACACACACACACACAAGTAAGGAGGCATTTAGGGCGCTTTACACTGCCTACGTAAGGCCAGTCTTAGAGTATGCCGCCTCATCATGGAGTCCCCATCTGAAGAAGCATATAATGAAACTGGAAAAGGTTCAGAGGTTTGCAACGAGACTCGTCCCAGAGCTACGAGGGATGGGGTATGAAGAGCGCCTGAGGGAACTGTGCCTTACGACACTAGAAAGAAGAAGGGAGAGGGGGGACATGATAGGAACGTATAAGATACTCAGAGGAATTGACAGAGTGGACATAGACGAAATGTTCACACGGAATAGTAACAGAACGAGAGGACATGAATGGAAGCTTGAAACTCAGATGAGTCACAGAGATGTTAGGAAGTTTTCTTTTAGCGTGAGAGTAGTGGGGAAATGGAATGCACTTCAGGAACAGGTTGTGGAAGCAAATACTATTCATAATTTTAAAACCAGGTATGATAGGGAAATGGGACAGGAGTCATTGCTGTAAACAACCGATGCTCGAAAGGCGGGATCCAAGAGTCAATGCTCGATCCTGCAGACACAACTAGGTGAGTACAACTAGGTGAGTACACACACACACACACACACACACACACACACACACACACACACACACACACACACACACACAAGTAAGGAGGCATTTAGGGCGCTTTACACTGCCTACGTAAGGCCAGTCTTAGAGTATGCCGCCTCATCATGGAGTCCCCATCTGAAGAAGCATATAATGAAACTGGAAAAGGTTCAGAGGTTTGCAACGAGACTCGTCCCAGAGCTACGAGGGATGGGGTATGAAGAGCGCCTGAGGGAACTGTGCCTTACGACACTAGAAAGAAGATGGGAGAGGGGGGACATGATAGGAACGTATAAGATACTCAGAGGAATTGACAGAGTGGACATAGACGAAATGTTCACACGGAATAGTAACAGAACGAGAGGACATGAATGGAAGCTTGAAACTCAGATGAGTCACAGAGATGTTAGGAAGTTTTCTTTTAGCGTGAGAGTAGTGGGGAAATGGAATGCACTTCAGGAACAGGTTGTGGAAGCAAATACTATTCATAATTTTAAAACCAGGTATGATAGGGAAATGGGACAGGAGTCATTGCTGTAAACAACCGATGCTCGAAAGGCGGGATCCAAGAGTCAATGCTCGATCCTGCAGACACAACCAGGTGAGTACAACTAGGTGAGTACACACACACACACACACACACACACACACACACACACACACACACACACACACACACACACACACACACACACACACACACACACACACACACACACACACACACACACACACACACACACACACACACACACACACACACACACACACACACACACACACACACACAAGTAAGGAGGCATTTAGGGCGCTTTACACTGCCTACGTAAGGCCAGTCTTAGAGTATGCCGCCTCATCATGGAGTCCCCATCTGAAGAAGCATATAATGAAACTGGAAAAGGTTCAGAGGTTTGCAACGAGACTCGTCCCAGAGCTACGAGGGATGGGGTATGAAGAGCGCCTGAGGGAACTGTGCCTTACGACACTAGAAAGAAGAAGGGAGAGGGTGGACATGATAGGAACGTATAAGATACTCAGAGGAATGGACAGAGTGGACATAGACGAAATGTTCACACGGAATAGTAACAGAACGAGAGGACATGGATGGAAGCTTGAAACTCAGATGAGTCACAGAGATGTTAGGAAGTTTTCTTTTAGCGTGAGAGTAGTGGGGAAATGGAATGCACTTCAGGAACAGGTTGTGGAAGCAAATACTATTCATAATTTTAAAACCAGGTATGATAGGGAAATGGGACAGTAGTCATTGCTGTAAACAACCGATGCTCGAAAGGCGGGATCCAAGAGTCAATGCTCGATCCTGCAGACACAACTAGGTGAGTACAACTAGGTGAGTACACACACACACACACACACACACACACACACACACACACACACACACACACACACACACACACACACACACACACACACACACACATACACACACACACACACACACACACACACACACACAAGTAAGAAGGCATTTAGGGCGCTTTACACTGCCTACGTAAGGCCAGTCTTAGAGTATGCCGCCTCATCATGGAGTCCCCATCTGAAGAAGCATATAATGAAACTGGAAAAGGTTCAGAGGTTTGCAACGAGACTCGTCCCAGAGCTACGAGGGATGGGGTATGAAGAGCGCCTGAGGGAACTGTGCCTTACGACACTAGAAAGAAGAAGGGAGAGGGGGGACATGATAGGAACGTATAAGATACTCAGAGGAATTGACAGAGTGGACATAGACGAAATGTTCACACGGAATAGTAACAGAACGAGAGGACATGGATGGAAGCTTGAAACTCAGATGAGTCACAGAGATGTTAGGAAGTTTTCTTTTAGCGTGAGAGTAGTGGGGAAATGGAATGCACTTCAGGAACAGGTTGTGGAATCAAATACTATTCATAATTTTAAAACCAGGTATGATAGGGAAATGGAACAGGAGTCATTGCTGTAAACAACCGATGCTCGAAAGGCGGGATCCAAGAGTCAATGCTCGATCCTGCAGACACAACTAGGTGAGTACAACTAGGTGAGTACACACACACACACACACACACACACACACACACACACACACACACACACACACACACACACACACACACACACACAAGTAAGGAGGCATTTAGGGCGCTTTACACTGCCTACGTAAGGCCAGTCTTAGAGTATGCCGCCTCATCATGGAGTCCCCATCTGAAGAAGCATATAATGAAACTGGAAATGGTTCAGAGGTTTGCAGCGAGACTCGTCCCAGAGCTACGAGGGATGGGGTATGAAGAGCGCCTGAGGGAACTGTGCCTTACGACACTAGAAAGAAGAAGGGAGAGGGGGGACATGATAGGAACGTATAAGATACTCAGAGGGATTGACAGAGTGGACATAGACGAAATGTTCACACGGAATAGTAACAGAACGAGAGGACATGGATGGAAGCTTGAAACTCAGATGAGTCACAGAGATGTTAGGAAGTTTTCTTTTAGCGTGAGAGTAGTGGGGAAATGGAATGCACTTCAGGAACAGGTTGTGGAAGCAAATACTATTCATAATTTTAAAACCAGGTATGATAGGGAAATGGGACAGGAGTCATTGCTGTAAACAACCGATGCTCGAAAGGCGGGATCCAAGAGTCAATGCTCGATCCTGCAGACACAACTAGGTGAGTACAACTAGGTGAGTACACACACACACACACACACACACACACACACACACACACACACACACACACACACACACACACACACACACACACACACACACACAAGTAAGGAGGCATTTAGGGCGCTTTACACTGCCTACGTAAGGCCAGTCTTAGAGTATGCCGCCTCATCATGGAGTCCCCATCTGAAGAAGCATATAATGAAACTGGAAAAGGTTCAGAGGTTTGCAACGAGACTCGTCCCAGAGCTACGAGGGATGGGGTATGAAGAGCGCCTGAGGGAACTGTGCCTTACGACACTAAAAAGAAGATGGGAGAGGGGGGACATGATAGGAACGTATAAGATACTCAGAGGAATTGACAGAGTGGACATAGACGAAATGTTCACATGGAATAGTAACAGAACGAGAGGACATGGATGGAAGCTTGAAACTCAGATGAGTCACAGAGATGTTAGGAAGTTTTCTTTTAGCGTGAGAGTAGTGGGGAAATGGAATGCACTTCAGGAACAGGTTGTGGAAGCAAATACTATTCATAATTTTAAAACCAGGTATGATAGGGAAATGGGACAGGAGTCATTGCTGTAAACAACCGATGCTCGAAAGGCGGGATCCAAGAGTCAATGCTCGATCCTGCAGACACAACTAGGTGAGTACAACTAGGTGAGTACACACACACACACACACACACACACACACACACACACACACACACACACACACACACACACACACACACACACACACACACACACACACACACACACAAGTAAGGAGGCATTTAGGGCGCTTTACACTGCCTACGTAAGGCCAGTCTTAGAGTATGCCGCCTCATCATGGAGTCCCCATCTGAAGAAGCATATAATGAAACTGGAAAAGGTTCAGAGGTTTGCAACGAGACTCGTCCCAGAGCTACGAGGGATGGGGTATGAAGAGCGCCTGAGGGAACTGTGCCTTACGACACTAGAAAGAAGAAGGGAGAGGGGGGACATGATAGGAACGTATAAGATACTCAGAGGTATTGACAGAGTGGACATAGACGAAATGTTCACACGGAATAGTAACAGAACGAGAGGACATGGATGGAAGCTTGAAACTCAGATGAGTCACAGAGATGTTAGGAAGTTTTCTTTTAGCGTGAGAGTAGTGGGGAAATGGAATGCACTTCAGGAACAGGTTGTGGAATCAAATACTATTCATAATTTTAAAACCAGGTATGATAGGGAAATGGGACAGGAGTCATTGCTGTAAACAACCGATGCTCGAAAGGCGGGATCCAAGAGTCAATGCTCGATCCTGCAGACACAACTAGGTGAGTACAACTAGGTGAGTACACACACACACACACACACACACACACACACACACACACACACACACACACACACACAAGTAAGGAGGCATTTAGGGCGCTTTACACTGCCTACGTAAGGCCAGTCTTAGAGTATGCCGCCTCATCATGGAGTCCCCATCTGAAGAAGCATATAATGAAACTGGAAAAGGTTCAGAGGTTTGCAACGAGACTCGTCCCAGAGCTACGAGGGATAAGGTATGAAGAGCGCCTGAGGGAACTGTGCCTTACGACACTAGAAAGAAGAAGGGAGAGGGTGGACATGATAGGAACGTATAAGATACTCAGAGGGATTGACAGAGTGGACATAGACGAAATGTTCACACGGAATAGTGACAGAACGAGAGGACATGGATGGAAGCTTGAAACTCAGATGAGTCACAGAGATGTTAGGAAGTTTTCTTTTAGCGTGAGAGTAGTGGGGAAATGGAATGCACTTCAGGAACAGGTTGTGGAAGCAAATACTATTCATAATTTTAAAACCAGGTATGATAGGGAAATGGGACAGGAGTCATTGCTGTAAACAACCGATGCTCGAAAGGCGGGATCCAAGAGTCAATGCTCGATCCTGCAGACACAACTAGGTGAGTACAACTAGGTGAGTACACACACACACACACACACACACACACACACACACACACACACACACACACACACACACACACACACACACACACACACACACACACACACACACACACACACACACACACACACACACACACACACACACACACACAAGTAAGGAGGCATTTAGGGCGCTTTACACTGCCTACGTAAGGCCAGTCTTAGAGTATGCCGCCTCATCATGGAGTCCCCATCTGAAGAAGCATATAATGAAACTGGAAAAGGTTCAGAGGTTTGCAACGAGACTCGTCCCAGAGCTACGAGGGATGGGGTATGAAGAGCGCCTGAGGGAACTGTGCCTTACGACACTAGAAAGAAGAAGGGAGAGGGGGGACATGATAGGAACGTATAAGATACTCAGAGGAATTGACAGAGTGGACATAGACGAAATGTTCACACGGAATAGTAACAGAACGAGAGGACATGAATGGAAGCTTGAAACTCAGATGAGTCACAGAGATGTTAGGAAGTTTTCTTTTAGCGTGAGAGTAGTGGGGAAATGGAATGCACTTCAGGAACAGGTTGTGGAAGCAAATACTATTCATAATTTTAAAACCAGGTATGATAGGGAAATGGGACAGGAGTCATTGCTGTAAACAACCGATGCTCGAAAGGCGGGATCCAAGAGTCAATGCTCGATCCTGCAGACACAACTAGGTGAGTACAACTAGGTGAGTACACACACACACACACACACACACACACACACACACACACACACACACACACACACACACACACACACACACACACACACACACACACACACACACACACACACACACACACACACACACACACACACACACACACACACACACACACACAAGTAAGGAGGCATTTAGGGCGCTTTACACTGCCTACGTAAGGCCAGTCTTAGAGTATGCCGCCTCATCATGGAGTCCCCATCTGAAGAAGCATATAATGAAACTGGAAAAGGTTCAGAGGTTTGCAACGAGACTCGTCCCAGAGCTACGAGGGATGGGGTATGAAGAGCGCCTGAGGGAACTGTGCCTTACGACACTAGAAAGAAGAAGGGAGAGGGGGGACATGATAGGAACGTATAAGATACTCAGAGGTATTGACAGAGTGGACATAGACGAAATGTTCACACGGAATAGTAACAGAACGAGAGGACATGGATGGAAGCTTGAAACTCAGATGAGTCACAGAGATGTTAGGAAGTTTTCTTTTAGCGTGAGAGTAGTGGGGAAATGGAATGCACTTCAGGAACAGGTTGTGGAATCAAATACTATTCATAATTTTAAAACCAGGTATGATAGGGAAATGGGACAGGAGTCATTGCTGTAAACAACCGATGCTCGAAAGGCGGGATCCAAGAGTCAATGCTCGATCCTGCAGACACAACTAGGTGAGTACAACTAGGTGAGTACACACACACACACACACACACACACACACACACACACACACACACACACACACACACACACACAAGTAAGGAGGCATTTAGGGCGCTTTACACTGCCTACGTAAGGCCAGTCTTAGAGTATGCCGCCTCATCATGGAGTCCCCATCTGAAGAAGCATATAATGAATCTGGAAAAGGTTCAGAGGTTTGCAACGAGACTCGTCCCAGAGCTACGAGGGATGGGGTATGAAGAGCGCCTGAGGGAACTGTGCCTTACGACACTAGAAAGAAGAAGGGAGAGGGTGGACATGATAGGAACGTATAAGATACTCAGAGGAATGGACAGAGTGGACATAGACGAAATGTTCACACGGAATAGTAACAGAACGAGAGGACATGGATGGAAGCTTGAAACTCAGATGAGTCACAGAGATGTTAGGAAGTTTTCTTTTAGCGTGAGAGTAGTGGGGAAATGGAATGCACTTCAGGAACAGGTTGTGGAAGCAAATACTATTCATAATTTTAAAACCAGGTATGATAGGGAAATGGGACAGTAGTCATTGCTGTAAACAACCGATGCTCGAAAGGCAGGATCCAAGAGTCAATGCTCGATCCTGCAGACACAACTAGGTGAGTACAACTAGGTGAGTACACACACACACACACACACACACACACACACACACACACACACACACACACACACACACACACACACACACACACACACACATACACACACACACACACAGAAGAAGGGTTATTGAACTCGAGGAGGGATACCGAAACCAAAAGGTTAGCATACCGAAAGGGAAACTATGAGGGGATAAGAAAATTCCTAACAGATATAGCATGGGAAACAGAGCTCAGGGGAAAGACGGCCCAAGATATGATGGATTACATCACGCAGAAGTGCAAGGACGCAGCAAACAAGTTTGTCCCAGTCCAAAAGGAAAACGGAGAAATGAAGATGAGAAACCCATGGTTTAATCAAAGATGTAGGCTAGCTAAGCAGCAAAGTAAAAGGGCATGGAGAAACTATAGGAATAACAGGACACTGGAGAGCAGAGAAAGATACCAGAATGCCAGGAATGAATATGTCAGGATGAGAAGAGAGGCAGAAAGACAATACGAAAATGACATCGCAAGCAAGGCAAAGACTCAGCCTAAATTGTTGCATAGCCACATTAGGAGAAAAACAACAGTAAAGGAACAGGTTATGAGATTAAGGATAGGGGCGGAAGGATTCACTACAAATGACAAGGAAGTGTGTGAGGAATTGAATAAGAAATTCCAGGAGGTCTTCACCTTAGAACAAGGAGAAATTCCAGAGGTAAGTGAGGGAATAGCTAACCAGGAACCACTGGAAGAGTTTGAGATTACCAGTGGGGAAGTAAGGAAGTGTTTACTAGAGTTGGACGTGACGAAGGCTATAGGCCCAGATGGAATCTCCCCTTGGGTTCTAAAGGAAGGAGCAAGAGAACTGAGCCTACCACTCTCCATAGTGTATAACAAATCACTGGCAACAGGGGAACTGCCAGATACTTGGAAAGCAGCTAACGTAGTCCCGATATACAAGAAAGGGGATAGACAGGAGGCACTGAACTACAGGCCAGTGTCCCTAACCTGCATACCATGCAAGCTGATGGAGAAGATTGTGCGAAAAAAACTAGTGGAGCATCTGGAGCGAAGGAACTTTGTAACACAGCATCAACATGGGTTCAGGGATGGCAGGTCCTGCCTCACAGGGTTACTTGAATTCTACGACCAGGCAACAAAAATAAGGCAAGAAAGAGAAGGGTGGGCAGACTGCATATTTTTGGATTGTCAGAAAGCCTTTGATACAGTGCCCCACAAGAGGCTAGTGCGAAAGTTGGAGATGCAGGCTGGAGTGAGAGGGAAGGTACTCCGGTGGATAGAGGAATACCTAAGCAACAGGAGACAACGAGTCTGTGTGAGGGGTGAGGTCTCAGATTGGCGAGACGTCACAAGTGGAGTCCCGCAGGGGTCAGTCCTTGGACCTATACTGTTTCTGGTATATGTAAATGATCTCCCAGAGGGTATAGATTCGTTCCTCTCAATGTTTGCCGACGATGCAAAAATTATGAGGAGGATTGAAACAGAGGATGATAGTAGGAGGCTACAAGATGACCTGGATAGACTGAGTGAATGGTCCAACAAATGGCTGTTGAAGTTCAACCCGAGTAAATGCAAAGTAATGAAACTAGGCAGTGGAAACAGGAGGCCAGGCACAGGATACAGAATAGGAGATGAAGTACTTAATGAAACAGACAGAGAGAAAGATCTAGGAGTTGATATCACACCAAACCTGTCTCCTGAAGCCCACATAAAGAGAATAACGTCTGCGGCATATGCGAGGCTGGCTAACATCAGAACGGCGTTCAGGAACCTGTGTAAGGAATCATTCAGAATCTTGTACACCACATATGTAAGACTAATCCTGGAGTATGCGGCCCCAGCATGGAGCCCGTACCTTGTCAAGCACAAGACGAAGCTGGAAAAAGTCCAAAGGTATGCTACTAGACTAGTCCCAGAACTAAGAGGCATGAGTTATGAGGAAAGGCTGCGGGAAATGCACCTCACGACACTGGAAGACAGAAGAGTAAGGGGGGACATGATCACAACCTACAAAAACCTCAGGGGTATCGACCAGGTAAACAAGGACGAACTTTTCAACACTGGTGGGACGCGAACAAGGGGACACAGGTGGAAGCTGAGTACCCAAATGAGCCACAGAGACGTTAGAAAGAACTTTTTCAGTGTCAGAGTAGTTAGCAAATGGAATGCATTAGGAAGTGATGTGGTGGAGGCTGACTCCATTCACAGTTTCAAATGTAGATATGATAGAGCCCAATAGGCTCAGGAATCTGTACACCAGTTGATTGACGGTTGAGAGGCGGGACCAAAGAGCCAGAGCTCAACCCCCGCAAGCACAATTAGGTAAGTACAATTAGGTAAGTACACACACACACACAAGTAAGGAGGCATTTAGGGCGCTTTACACTGCCTACGTAAGGCCAGTCTTAGAGTATGCCGCCTCATCATGGAGTCCCCATCTGAAGAAGCATATAATGAAACTGGAAAAGGTTCAGAGGTTTGCAACGAGACTCGTCCCAGAGCTACGAGGGATGGGGTATGAAGAGCGCCTGAGGGAACTGTGCCTTACGACACTAGAAAGAAGAAGGGAGAGGGGGGACATGATAGGAACGTATAAGATACTCAGAGGAATTGACAGAGTGGACATAGACGAAATGTTCACACGGAATAGTAACAGAACGAGAGGACATGGATGGAAGCTTGAAACTCAGATGAGTCACAGAGATGTTAGGAAGTTTTCTTTTAGCGTGAGAGTAGTGGGGAAATGGAATGCACTTCAGGAACAGGTTGTGGAATCAAATACTATTCATAATTTTAAAACCAGGTATGATAGGGAAATGGAACAGGAGTCATTGCTGTAAACAACCGATGCTCGAAAGGCGGGATCCAAGAGTCAATGCTCGATCCTGCAGACACAACTAGGTGAGTACAACTAGGTGAGTACACACACACACACACACACACACACACACACACACACACACACACACACACACACACACACACACACACACACACACACACACACACACACACACACACACACACACACACACACACACACACAAGTAAGGAGGCATTTAGGGCGCTTTACACTGCCTACGTAAGGCCAGTCTTAGAGTATGCCGCCTCATCATGGAGTCCCCATCTGAAGAAGCATATAATGAAACTGGAAAAGGTTCAGAGGTTTGCAGCGAGACTCGTCCCAGAGCTACGAGGGATGGGGTATGAAGAGCGCCTGAGGGAACTGTGCCTTACGACACTAGAAAGAAGAAGGGAGAGGGGGGACATGATAGGAACGTATAAGATACTCAGAGGGATTGACAGAGTGGACATAGACGAAATGTTCACACGGAATAGTAACAGAACGAGAGGACATGGATGGAAGCTTGAAACTCAGATGAGTCACAGAGATGTTAGGAAGTTTTCTTTTAGCGTGAGAGTAGTGGGGAAATGGAATGCACTTCAGGAACAGGTTGTGGAAGCAAATACTATTCATAATTTTAAAACCAGGTATGATAGGGAAATGGGACAGGAGTCATTGCTGTAAACAACCGATGCTCGAAAGGCGGGATCCAAGAGTCAATGCTCGATCCTGCAGACACAACTAGGTGAGTACAACTAGGTGAGTACACACACACACACACACACACACACACACACACACACACACACACACACACACACACACACACACAAGTAAGGAGGCATTTAGGGCGCTTTACACTGCCTACGTAAGGCCAGTCTTAGAGTATGCCGCCTCATCATGGAGTCCCCATCTGAAGAAGCATATAATGAAACTGGAAAAGGTTCAGAGGTTTGCAACGAGACTCGTCCCAGAGCTACGAGGGATGGGGTATGAAGAGCGCCTGAGGGAACTGTGCCTTACGACACTAGAAAGAAGATGGGAGAGGGGGGACATGATAGGAACGTATAAGATACTCAGAGGAATTGACAGAGTGGACATAGACGAAATGTTCACACGGAATAGTAACAGAACGAGAGGACATGGATGGAAGCTTGAAACTCAGATGAGTCACAGAGATGTTAGGAAGTTTTCTTTTAGCGTGAGAGTAGTGGGTAAATGGAATGCACTTCAGGAACAGGTTGTGGAAGCAAATACTATTCATAATTTTAAAACCAGGTATGATAGGGAAATGGGACAGGAGTCATTGCTGTAAACAACCGATGCTCGAAAGGCGGGATCCAAGAGTCAATGCTCGATCCTGCAGACACAACTAGGTGAGTACAACTAGGTGAGTACACACACACACACACACACACACACACACACACACACACACACACACACACACACACACACACACACACAAGTAAGGAGGCATTTAGGGCGCTTTACACTGCCTACGTAAGGCCAGTCTTAGAGTATGCCGCCTCATCATGGAGTCCCCATCTGAAGAAGCATATAATGAAACTGGAAAAGGTTCAGAGGTTTGCAACGAGACTCGTCCCAGAGCTACGAGGGATGGGGTATGAAGAGCGCCTGAGGGAACTGTGCCTTACGACACTAGAAAGAAGAAGGGAGAGGGGGGACATGATAGGAACGTATAAGATACTCAGAGGTATTGACAGAGTGGACATAGACGAAATGTTCACACGGAATAGTAACAGAACGAGAGGACATGGATGGAAGCTTGAAACTCAGATGAGTCACAGAGATGTTAGGAAGTTTTCTTTTAGCGTGAGAGTAGTGGGGAAATGGAATGCACTTCAGGAACAGGTTGTGGAAGCAAATACTATTCATAATTTTAAAACCAGGTATGATAGGGAAATGGGACAGGAGTCATTGCTGTAAACAACCGATGCTCGAAAGGCGGGATCCAAGAGTCAATGCTCGATCCTGCAGACACAACTAGGTGAGTACAACTAGGTGAGTACACACACACACACACACACACACACACACACACACACACACACACACACACACACACACACACACACACACACACACACACACACACACACACACACACACACAAGTAAGGAGGCATTTAGGGCGCTTTACACTGCCTACGTAAGGCCAGTCTTAGAGTATGCCGCCTCATCATGGAGTCCCCATCTGAAGAAGCATATAATGAAACTGGAAAAGGTTCAGAGGTTTGCAACGAGACTCGTCCCAGAGCTACGAGGGATGGGGTATGAAGAGCGCCTGAGGGAACTGTGCCTTACGACACTAGAAAGAAGAAGGGAGAGGGGGGACATGATAGGAATGCATAAGATACTCAGAGGTATTGACAGAGTGGACATAGACGAAATGTTCACACGGAATAGTAACAGAACGAGAGGACATGGATGGAAGCTTGAAACTCAGATGAGTCACAGAGATGTTAGGAAGTTTTCTTTTAGCGTGAGAGTAGTGGGGAAATGGAATGCACTTCAGGAACAGGTTGTGGAAGCAAATACTATTCATAATTTTAAAACCAGGTATGATAGGGAAATGGGACAGGAGTCATTGCTGTAAACAACCGATGCTCGAAAGGCGGGATCCAAGAGTCAATGCTCGATCCTGCAGACACAACTAGGTGAGTACAACTAGGTGAGTACACACACACACACACACACACACACACACACACACACACACACACACACACACACACACACACACACACACACACACACACACACACACACACACACACACACAAGTAAGGAGGCATTTAGGGCGCTTTACACTGCCTACGTAAGGCCAGTCTTAGAGTATGCCGCCTCATCATGGAGTCCCCATCTGAAGAAGCATATAATGAAACTGGAAAAGGTTCAGAGGTTTGCAACGAGACTCGTCCCAGAGCTACGAGGGATGGGGTATGAAGAGCGCCTGAGGGAACTGTGCCTTACGACACTAGAAAGAAGAAGGGAGAGGGGGGACATGATAGGAACGTATAAGATACTCAGAGGTATTGACAGAGTGGACATAGACGAAATGTTCACACGGAATAGTAACAGAACGAGAGGACATGGATGGAAGCTTGAAACTCAGATGAGTCACAGAGATGTTAGGAAGTTTTCTTTTAGCGTGAGAGTAGTGGGGAAATGGAATGCACTTCAGGAACAGGTTGTGGAATCAAATACTATTCATAATTTTAAAACCAGGTATGATAGGGAAATGGGACAGGAGTCATTGCTGTAAACAACCGATGCTCGTATGGCGGGATCCAAGAGTCAATGCTCGATCCTGCAGACACAACTAGGTGAGTACAACTAGGTGAGTACACACACACACACACACACACACACACACACACACACACACACACACACACACACACACACACACACACACACACACACACACACACACACACACAAGTAAGGAGGCATTTAGGGCGCTTTACACTGCCTACGTAAGGCCAGTCTTAGAGTATGCCGCCTCATCATGGAGTCCCCATCTGAAGAAGCATATAATGAAACTGGAAAAGGTTCAGAGGTTTGCAACGAGACTCGTCCCAGAGCTACGAGGGATGGGGTATGAAGAGCGCCTGAGGGAACTGTGCCTTACGACACTAGAGAGAAGATGGGAGAGGGGGGACATGATAGGAACGTATAAGATACTCAGAGGAATTGACAGAGTGGACATAGACGAAATGTTCACACGGAATAGTAACAGAACGAGAGGACATGGATGGAAGCTTGAAACTCAGATGAGTCACAGAGATGTTAGGAAGTTTTCTTTTAGCGTGAGAGTAGTGGGGAAATGGAATGCACTTCAGGAACAGGTTGTGGAAGCAAATACTATTCATAATTTTAAAACCAGGTATGATAGGGAAATGGGACAGGAGTCATTGCTGTAAACAACAGATGCTCGAAAGGCGGGATCCAAGAGTCAATGCTCGATCCTGCAGACACAACTAGGTGAGTACAACTAGGTGAGTACACACACACACACACACACACACACACACACACACACACACACACACACACACACACACACACACACACACACACACACACACACACACACACACACACACACACACACACACACACACACACACACACACACACACAAGTAAGGAGGCATTTAGGGCGCTTTACACTGCCTACGTAAGGCCAGTCTTAGAGTATGCCGCCTCATCATGGAGTCCCCATCTGAAGAAGCATATAATGAAACTGGAAAAGGTTCAGAGGTTTGCAACGAGACTCGTCCCAGAGCTACGAGGGATGGGGTATGAAGAGCGCCTGAGGGAACTGTGCCTTACGACACTAGAAAGAAGAAGGGAGAGGGGGGACATGATAGGAACGTATAAGATACTCAGAGGAATGGACAGAGTGGACATAGACGAAATGTTCACACGGAATAGTAACAGAACGAGAGGACATGGATGGAAGCTTGAAACTCAGATGAGTCACAGAGATGTTAGGAAGTTTTCTTTTAGCGTGAGAGTAGTGGGGAAATGGAATGCACTTCAGGAACAGGTTGTGGAATCAAATACTATTCATAATTTTAAAACCAGGTATGATAGGGAAATGGGACAGGAGTCATTGCTGTAAACAACCGATGCTCGAAAGGCGGGATCCAAGAGTCAATGCTCGATCCTGCAGACACAACTAGGTGAGTACAACTAGGTGAGTACACACACATACACACAAACACACACACACACACACACACACACACACACACACACACACACACACACACACACACACACACACACACACACACACACAAGTAAGGAGGCATTTAGGGCGCTTTACACTGCCTACATAAGGCCAGTCTTAGAGTATGCCGCCTCATCATGGAGTCCCCATCTGAAGAAGCATATAATGAAACTGGAAAAGGTTCAGAGGTTTGCAACGAGACTCGTCCCAGAGCTACGAGGGATGGGGTATGAAGAGCGCCTGAGGGAACTGTGCCTTACGACACTAGAAAGAAGAAGGGAGAGGGGGGACATGATAGGAACGTATAAGATACTCAGAGGGATTGACAGAGTGGACATAGACGAAATGTTCACACGGAATAGTAACAGAACGAGAGGACATGGATGGAAGCTTGAAACTCAGATGAGTCACAGAGATGTTAGGAAGTTTTCTTTTAGCGTGAGAGTAGTGGGGAAATGGAATGCACTTCAGGAACAGGTTGTGGAAGCAAATAATATTCATAATTTTAAAACCAGGTATGATAGGGAAATGGGACAGGAGTCATTGCTGTAAACAACCGATGCTCGAAAGGCGGGATCCAAGAGTCAATGCTCGATCCTGCAGACACAACTAGGTGAGTACACACACACACACACACACACACACACACACACACACACACACACACACACACACACACACACACACACACACACACACACACACACACACACACACACACACACACACACACACACACACACACACACACACACACACACACACACACACACACATACACACACACACACACACACACACACACACACACACAAGTAAGGAGGCATTTAGGGCGCTTTACACTGCCTACGTAAGGCCAGTCTTAGAGTATGCCGCCTCATCATGGAGTCCCCATCTGAAGAAGCATATAATGAAACTGGAAAAGGTTCAGAGGTTTGCAACGAGACTCGTCCCAGAGCTACGAGGGATGGGGTATGAAGAGCGCCTGAGGGAACTGTGCCTTACGACACTAGAAAGAAGAAGGGAGAGGGGGGACATGATAGGAACGTATAAGATACTCAGAGGTATTGACAGAGTGGACATAGACGAAATGTTCACACGGAATAGTAACAGAACGAGAGGACATGGATGGAAGCTTGAAACTCAGATGAGTCACAGAGATGTTAGGAAGTTTTCTTTTAGCGTGAGAGTAGTGGGGAAATGGAATGCACTTCAGGAACAGGTTGTGGAAGCAAATACTATTCATAATTTTAAAACCAGGTATGATAGGGAAATGGGACAGGAGTCATTGCTGTAAACAACCGATGCTCGAAAGGCGGGATCCAAGAGTCAATGCTCGATCCTGCAGACACAACTAGGTGAGTACAACTAGGTGAGTACACACACACACACACACACACACACACACACACACACACACACACACACACACACACACACACACACACACACACACACACACACACACACAAGTAAGGAGGCATTTAGGGCGCTTTACACTGCCTACGTAAGGCCAGTCTTAGAGTATGCCGCCTCATCATGGAGTCCCCATCTGAAGAAGCATATAATGAAACTGGAAAAGGTTCAGAGGTTTGCAACGAGACTCGTCCCAGAGCTACGAGGGATGGGGTATGAAGAGCGCCTGAGGGAACTGTGCCTTACGACACTAGAAAGAAGAAGGGAGAGGGGGGACATGATAGGAATGCATAAGATACTCAGAGGTATTGACAGAGTGGACATAGACGAAATGTTCACACGGAATAGTAACAGAACGAGAGGACATGGATGGAAGCTTGAAACTCAGATGAGTCACAGAGATGTTAGGAAGTTTTCTTTTAGCGTGAGAGTAGTGGGGAAATGGAATGCACTTCAGGAACAGGTTGTGGAAGCAAATACTATTCATAATTTTAAAACCAGGTATGATAGGGAAATGGGACAGGAGTCATTGCTGTAAACAACCGATGCTCGAAAGGCGGGATCCAAGAGTCAATGCTCGATCCTGCAGACACAACTAGGTGAGTACAACTAGGTGAGTACACACACACACACACACACACACACACACACACACACACACACACACACACACACACACACACACACACACACACACACACACACACACACACACACACACACACACACACAAGTAAGGAGGCATTTAGGGCGCTTTACACTGCCTACGTAAGGCCAGTCTTAGAGTATGCCGCCTCATCATGGAGTCCCCATCTGAAGAAGCATATAATGAAACTGGAAAAGGTTCAGAGGTTTGCAACGAGACTCGTCCCAGAGCTACGGGGGATGGGGTATGAAGAGCGCCTGAGGGAACTGTGCCTTACGACACTAGAAAGAAGAAGGGAGAGGGGGGACATGATAGGAACGTATAAGATACTCAGAGGTATTGACAGAGTGGACATAGACGAAATGTTCACACGGAATAGTAACAGAACGAGAGGACATGGATGGAAGCTTGAAACTCAGATGAGTCACAGAGATGTTAGGAAGTTTTCTTTTAGCGTGAGAGTAGTGGGGAAATGGAATGCACTTCAGGAACAGGTTGTGGAATCAAATACTATTCATAATTTTAAAACCAGGTATGATAGGGAAATGGGACAGGAGTCATTGCTGTAAACAACCGATGCTCGAATGGCGGGATCCAAGAGTCAATGCTCGATCCTGCAGACACAACTAGGTGAGTACAACTAGGTGAGTACACACACACACACACACACACACACACACACACACACACACACACACACACACACACACACACACACACACACACACACAAGTAAGGAGGCATTTAGGGCGCTTTACACTGCCTACGTAAGGCCAGTCTTAGAGTATGCCGCCTCATCATGGAGTCCCCATCTGAAGAAGCATATAATGAAACTGGAAAAGGTTCAGAGGTTTGCAACGAGACTCGTCCCAGAGCTACGAGGGATGGGGTATGAAGAGCGCCTGAGGGAACTGTGCCTTACGACACTAGAGAGAAGATGGGAGAGGGGGGACATGATAGGAACGTATAAGATACTCAGAGGAATTGACAGAGTGGACATAGACGAAATGTTCACACGGAATAGTAACAGAACGAGAGGACATGGATGGAAGCTTGAAACTCAGATGAGTCACAGAGATGTTAGGAAGTTTTCTTTTAGCGTGAGAGTAGTGGGGAAATGGAATGCACTTCAGGAACAGGTTGTGGAAGCAAATACTATTCATAATTTTAAAACCAGGTATGATAGGGAAATGGGACAGGAGTCATTGCTGTAAACAACAGATGCTCGAAAGGCGGGATCCAAGAGTCAATGCTCGATCCTGCAGACACAACTAGGTGAGTACAACTAGGTGAGTACACACACACACACACACACACACACACACACACACACACACACACACACACACACACACACACACACACACACACACACACACACACACACACACACACACACACACACACACACACACACACACACACAAGTAAGGAGGCATTTAGGGCGCTTTACACTGCCTACGTAAGGCCAGTCTTAGAGTATGCCGCCTCATCATGGAGTCCCCATCTGAAGAAGCATATAATGAAACTGGAAAAGGTTCAGAGGTTTGCAACGAGACTCGTCCCAGAGCTACGAGGGATGGGGTATGAAGAGCGCCTGAGGGAACTGTGCCTTACGACACTAGAAAGAAGAAGGGAGAGGGGGGACATGATAGGAACGTATAAGATACTCAGAGGAATGGACAGAGTGGACATAGACGAAATGTTCACACGGAATAGTAACAGAACGAGAGGACATGGATGGAAGCTTGAAACTCAGATGAGTCACAGAGATGTTAGGAAGTTTTCTTTTAGCGTGAGAGTAGTGGGGAAATGGAATGCACTTCAGGAACAGGTTGTGGAATCAAATACTATTCATAATTTTAAAACCAGGTATGATAGGGAAATGGGACAGGAGTCATTGCTGTAAACAACCGATGCTCGAAAGGCGGGATCCAAGAGTCAATGCTCGATCCTGCAGACACAACTAGGTGAGTACAACTAGGTGAGTACACACACATACACACAAACACACACACACACACACACACACACACACACACACACACACACACACACACACACACACACACACACACACACACACACACACACACACAAGTAAGGAGGCATTTAGGGCGCTTTACACTGCCTACATAAGGCCAGTCTTAGAGTATGCCGCCTCATCATGGAGTCCCCATCTGAAGAAGCATATAATGAAACTGGAAAAGGTTCAGAGGTTTGCAACGAGACTCGTCCCAGAGCTACGAGGGATGGGGTATGAAGAGCGCCTGAGGGAACTGTGCCTTACGACACTAGAAAGAAGAAGGGAGAGGGGGGACATGATAGGAACGTATAAGATACTCAGAGGAATTGACAGAGTGGACATAGACGAAATGTTCACACGGAATAGTAACAGAACGAGAGGACATGGATGGAAGCTTGAAACTCAGATGAGTCACAGAGATGTTAGGAAGTTTTCTTTTAGCGTGAGAGTAGTGGGGAAATGGAATGCACTTCAGGAACAGGTTGTGGAATCAAATACTATTCATAATTTTAAAACCCGGTATGATAGGGAAATGGGACAGGAGTCATTGCTGTAAACAACCGATGCTCGAAAGGCGGGATCCAAGAGTCAATGCTCGATCCTGCAGACACAACTAGGTGAGTACAACTAGGTGAGTACACACACACACACACACACACACACACACACACACACACACACACACACACACAAGTAAGGAGGCATTTAGGGCGCTTTACACTGCCTACGTAAGGCCAGTCTTAGAGTATGCCGCCTCATCATGGAGTCCCCATCTGAAGAAGCATATAATGAAACTGGAAAAGGTTCAGAGGTTTGCAACGAGACTCGTCCCAGAGCTACGAGGGATGGGGTATGAAGAGCGCCTGAGGGAACTGTGCCTTACGACACTAGAAAGAAGAAGGGAGAGGGGGGACATGATAGGAACGTATAAGATACTCAGAGGGATTGACAGAGTGGACATAGACGAAATGTTCACACGGAATAGTGACAGAACGAGAGGACATGGATGGAAGCTTGAAACTCAGATGAGTCACAGAGATGTTAGGAAGTTTTCTTTTAGCGTGAGAGTAGTGGGGAAATGGAATGCACTTCAGGAACAGGTTGTGGAAGCAAATACTATTCATAATTTTAAAACCAGGTATGATAGGGAAATGGGACAGGAGTCATTGCTGTAAACAACCGATGCTCGAAAGGCGGGATCCAAGAGTCAATGCTCGATCCTGCAGACACAACTAGGTGAGTACAACTAGGTGAGTACACACACACACACACACACACACACACACACACACACACACACACACACACACACACACACACACACACACACACACACACACACACACACACACACACACACACACACACACACACACACAAGTAAGGAGGCATTTAGGGCGCTTTACACTGCCTACGTAAGGCCAGTCTTAGAGTATGCCGCCTCATCATGGAGTCCCCATCTGAAGAAGCATATAATGAAACTGGAAAAGGTTCAGAGGTTTGCAACGAGACTCGTCCCAGAGCTACGAGGGATGGGGTATGAAGAGCGCCTGAGGGAACTGTGCCTTACGACACTAGAAAGAAGAAGGGAGAGGGGGGACATGATAGGAACGTATAAGATACTCAGAGGAATTGACAGAGTGGACATAGACGAAATGTTCACACGGAATAGTAACAGAACGAGAGGACATGGATGGAAGCTTGAAACTCAGATGAGTCACAGAGATGTTAGGAAGTTTTCTTTTAGCGTGAGAGTAGTGGGGAAATGGAATGCACTTCAGGAACAGGTTGTGGAAGCAAATACTATTCATAATTTTAAAACCAGGTATGATAGGGAAATGGGACAGGAGTCATTGCTGTAAACAACCGATGCTCGAAAGGCGGGATCCAAGAGTCAATGCTCGATCCTGCAGACACAACTAGGTGAGTACAACTAGGTGAGTACACACACACACACACACACACACACACACACACACACACACACACACATGTAAGGAGGCATTTAGGGCGCTTTACACTGCCTACGTAAGGCCAGTCTTAGAGTATGCCGCCTCATCATGGAGTCCCCATCTGAAGAAGCATATAATGAAACTGGAAAAGGTTCAGAGGTTTGCAACGAGACTCGTCCCAGAGCTACGAGGGATGGGGTATAAAGAGCGCCTGAGGGAACTGTGCCTTACGACACTAGAAAGAAGAAAGGAGAGGGGGGACATGATAGGAACGTATAAGATACTCAGAGGGATTGACAGAGTGGACATAGACGAAATGTTCACACGGAATAGTAACAGAACGAGAGGACATGGATGGAAGCTTGAAACTCAGATGAGTCACAGAGATGTTAGGAAGTTTTCTTTTAGCGTGAGAGTAGTGGGGAAATGGAATGCACTTCAGGAACAGGTTGTGGAAGCAAATACTATTCATAATTTTAAAACCAGGTATGATAGGGAAATGGGACAGGAGTCATTGCTGTAAACAACCGATGCTCGAAAGGCGGGATCCAAGAGTCAATGCTCGATCCTGCAGACACAACTAGGTGAGTACAACTAGGTGAGTACACACACACACACACACACACACACACACACACACACACACAAGTAAGGAGGCATTTAGGGCGCTTTACACTGCCTACGTAAGGCCAGTCTTAGAGTATGCCGCCTCATCATGGAGTCCCCATCTGAAGAAGCATATAATGAAACTGGAAAAGGTTCAGAGGTTTGCAACGAGACTCGTCCCAGAGCTACGAGGGATGGGGTATGAAGAGCGCCTGAGGGAACTGTGCCTTACGACACTAGAAAGAAGAAGGGAGAGGGGGGACATGATAGGAACGTATAAGATACTCAGACGAATTGACAGAGTGGACATAGACGAAATGTTCACACGGAATAGTAACAGAACGAGAGGACATGGATGGAAGCTTGAAACTCAGATGAGTCACAGAGATGTTAGGAAGTTTTCTTTTAGCGTGAGAGTAGTGGGGAAATGGAATGCACTTCAGGAACAGGTTGTGGAAGCAAATACTATTCATAATTTTAAAACCAGGTATGATAGGGAAATGGGACAGGAGTCATTGCTGTAAACAACCGATGCTCGAAAGGCGGGATCCAAGAGTCAATGCTCGATCCTGCAGACACAACTAGGTGAGTACAACTAGGTGAGTACACACACACACACACACACACACACACACACACACACACACACACACACACACACACACACACACACACACATGTAAGGAGGCATTTAGGGCGCTTTACACTGCCTACGTAAGGCCAGTCTTAGAGTATGCCGCCTCATCATGGAGTCCCCATCTGAAGAAGCATATAATGAAACTGGAAAAGGTTCAGAGGTTTGCAACGAGACTCGTCCCAGAGCTACGAGGGATGGGGTATGAAGAGCGCCTGAGGGAACTGTGCCTTACGACACTAGAAAGAAGAAAGGAGAGGGGGGACATGATAGGAACGTATAAGATACTCAGAGGGATTGACAGAGTGGACATAGACGAAATGTTCACACGGAATAGTAACAGAACGAGAGGACATGGATGGAAGCTTGAAACTCAGATGAGTCACAGAGATGTTAGGAAGTTTTCTTTTAGCGTGAGAGTAGTGGGGAAATGGAATGCACTTCAGGAACAGGTTGTGGAAGCAAATACTATTCATAATTTTAAAACCAGGTATGATAGGGAAATGGGACAGGAGTCATTGCTGTAAACAACCGATGCTCGAAAGGCGGGATCCAAGAGTCAATGCTCGATCCTGCAGACACAACTAGGTGAGTACAACTAGGTGAGTACACACACACACACACACACACACACACACACACACACACACACACACACACACACACACACACACACACACACACACACACACACACAAGTAAGGAGGCATTTAGGGCGCTTTACACTGCCTACGTAAGGCCAGTCTTAGAGTATGCCGCCTCATCATGGAGTCCCCATCTGAAGAAGCATATAATGAAACTGGAAAAGGTTCAGAGGTTTGCAACGAGACTCGTCCCAGAGCTACGAGGGATGGGGTATGAAGAGCGCCTGAGGGAACTGTGCCTTACGACACTAGAAAGAAGATGGGAGAGGGGGGACATGATAGGAACGTATAAGATACTCAGAGGAATTGACAGAGTGGACATAGACGAAATGTTCACACGGAATAGTAACAGAACGAGAGGACATGGATGGAAGCTTGAAACTCAGATGAGTCACAGAGATGTTAGGAAGTTTTCTTTTAGCGTGAGAGTAGTGGGGAAATGGAATGCACTTCAGGAACAGGTTGTGGAAGCAAATACTATTCATAATTTTAAAACCAGGTATGATAGGGAAATGGGACAGGAGTCATTGCTGTAAACAACCGATGCTCGAAAGGCGGGATCCAAGAGTCAATGCTCGATCCTGCAGACACAACTAGGTGAGTACAACTAGGTGAGTACACACACACACACACACACACACACACACACACACACACACACACACACACAAGTAAGGAGGCATTTAGGGCGCTTTACACTGCCTACATAAGGCCAGTCTTAGAGTATGCCGCCTCATCATGGAGTCCCCATCTGAAGAAGCATATAATGAAACTGGAAAAGGTTCAGAGGTTTGCAACGAGACTCGTCCCAGAGCTACGAGGGATGGGGTATGAAGAGCGCCTGAGGGAACTGTGCCTTACGACACTAGAAAGAAGAAGGGAGAGGGGGGACATGATAGGAACGTATAAGATACTCAGAGGTATTGACAGAGTGGACATAGACGAAATGTTCACACGGAATAGTAACAGAACGAGAGGACATGGATGGAAGCTTGAAACTCAGATGAGTCACAGAGATGTTAGGAAGTTTTCTTTTAGCGTGAGAGTAGTGGGGAAATGGAATGCACTTCAGGAACAGGTTGTGGAATCAAATACTATTCATAATTTTAAAACCAGGTATGATAGGGAAATGGGACAGGAGTCATTGCTGTAAACAACCGATGCTCGAATGGCGGGATCCAAGAGTCAATGCTCGATCCTGCAGACACAACTAGGTGAGTACAACTAGGTGAGTACACACACACACACACACACACACACACACACACACACACACACACACACACACACACACACACACACACACACACACACACACACACACACAAGTAAGGAGGCATTTAGGGCGCTTTACACTGCCTACGTAAGGCCAGTCTTAGAGTATGCCGCCTCATCATGGAGTCCCCATCTGAAGAAGCATATAATGAAACTGGAAAAGGTTCAGAGGTTTGCAACGAGACTCGTCCCAGAGCTACGAGGGATGGGGTATGAAGAGCGCCTGAGGGAACTGTGCCTTACGACACTAGAAAGAAGAAGGGAGAGGGGGGACATGATAGGAACGTATAAGATACTCAGAGGAATTGACAGAGTGGACATAGACGAAATGTTCACACGGAATAGTAACAGAACGAGAGGACATGGATGGAAGCTTGAAACTCAGATGAGTCACAGAGATGTTAGGAAGTTTTCTTTTAGCGTGAGAGTAGTGGGGAAATGGAATGCACTTCAGGAACAGGTTGTGGAATCAAATACTATTCATAATTTTAAAACCAGGTATGATAGGGAAATGGGACAGGAGTCATTGCTGTAAACAACCGATGCTCGAAAGGCGGGATCCAAGAGTCAATGCTCGATCCTGCAGACACAACTAGGTGAGTACAACTAGGTGAGTACACACACACACACACACACACACACACACACACACACACACACACACACACACACACACACACACACACACACACACACACACACACACACACACACACACACACACACACACACACACACACACACACACACACACACACACACACACACACAAGTAAGGAGGCATTTAGGGCGCTTTACACTGCCTATATAAGACCAGTCTTAGAGTATGCCGCCTCATCATGGAGTCCCCATCTGAAGAAGCATATAATGAAACTGGAAAAGGTTCAGAGGTTTGCAACGAGACTCGTCCCAGAGCTACGAGGGATGGGGTATGAAGAGCGCCTGAGGGAACTGTGCCTTACGACACTAGAAAGAAGAAGGGAGAGGGGGGACATGATAGGAACGTATAAGATACTCAGAGGGATTGACAGAGTGGACATACACGAAATGTTCACACGGAATAGTAACAGAACGAGAGGACATGGATGGAAGCTTGAAACTCAGATGAGTCACAGAGATGTTAGGAAGTTTTCTTTTAGCGTGAGAGTAGTGGGGAAATGGAATGCACTTCAGGAACAGGTTGTGGAATCAAATACTATTCATAATTTTAAAACCAGGTATGATAGGGAAATGGGACAGGAGTCATTGCTGTAAACAACCGATGCTCGAAAGGCGGGATCCAAGAGTCAATGCTCGATCCTGCAGACACAACTAGGTGAGTACAACTAGGTGAGTACACACACACACACACACACACACACACACACACACACACACACACACACACACACACACACACACACACACACACACACACACACACACACACACACACACACACACACACACACACACACACACACACACACACACACACACACACACACACACACACACACACACAAGTAAGGAGGCATTTAGGGCGCTTTACACTGCCTACGTAAGGCCAGTCTTAGAGTATGCCGCCTCATCATGGAGTCCCCATCTGAAGAAGCATATAATGAAACTGGAAAAGGTTCAGAGGTTTGCAACGAGACTCGTCCCAGAGCTACGAGGGATGGGGTATGAAGAGCGCCTGAGGGAACTGTGCCTTACGACACTAGAAAGAAGATGGGAGAGGGGGGACATGATAGGAACGTATAAGATACTCAGAGGAATTGACAGAGTGGACATAGACGAAATGTTCACACGGAATAGTAACAGAACGAGAGGACATGGATGGAAGCTTGAAACTCAGATGAGTCACAGAGATGTTAGGAAGTTTTCTTTTAGCGTGAGAGTAGTGGGGAAATGGAATGCACTTCAGGAACAGGTTGTGGAAGCAAATACTATTCATAATTTTAAAACCAGGTATGATAGGGAAATGGGACAGGAGTCATTGCTGTAAACAACCGATGCTCGAAAGGCGGGATCCAAGAGTCAATGCTCGATCCTGCAGACACAACTAGGTGAGTACAACTAGGTGAGTACACACACACACACACACACACACACACACACACACACACACACACACACACACACACACACACAAGTAAGGAGGCATTTAGGGCGCTTTACACTGCCTACGTAAGGCCAGTCTTAGAGTATGCCGCCTCATCATGGAGTCCCCATCTGAAGAAGCATACCATGAAACTGGAAAAGGTTCAGAGGTTTGCAACGAGACTCGTCCCAGAGCTACGAGGGATGGGGTATGAAGAGCGCCTGAGGGAACTGTGCCTTACGACACTAGAAAGAAGAAGGGAGAGGGGGGACATGATAGGAACGTATAAGATACTCAGAGGTATTGAAAGAGTGGACATAGACGAAATGTTCACACGGAATAGTAACAGAACGAGAGGACATGGATGGAAGCTTGAAACTCAGATGAGTCACAGAGATGTTAGGAAGTTTTCTTTTAGCGTGAGAGTAGTGGGGAAATGGAATGCACTTCAGGAACAGGTTGTGGAATCAAATACTATTCATAATTTTAAAACCAGGTATGATAGGGAAATGGGACAGGAGTCATTGCTGTAAACAACCGATGCTCGAATGGCGGGATCCAAGAGTCAATGCTCGATCCTGCAGACACAACTAGGTGAGTACAACTAGGTGAGTACACACACACACACACACACACACACACACACACACACACACACACACACACACACACACACACACACACACACACACACACACACACACACACACAAGTAAGGAGGCATTTAGGGCGCTTTACACTGCCTACGTAAGGCCAGTCTTAGAGTATGCCGCCTCATCATGGAGTCCCCATCTGAAGAAGCATATAATGAAACTGGAAAAGGTTCAGAGGTTTGCAACGAGACTCGTCCCAGAGCTACGAGGGATGGGGTATGAAGAGCGCCTGAGGGAACTGTGCCTTACGACACTAGAAAGAAGAAGGGAGAGGGGGGACATGATAGGAACGTATAAGATACTCAGAGGAATTGACAGAGTGGACATAGACGAAATGTTCACACGGAATAGTAACAGAACGAGAGGACATGGATGGAAGCTTGAAACTCAGATGAGTCACAGAGATGTTAGGAAGTTTTCTTTTAGCGTGAGAGTAGTGGGGAAATGGAATGCACTTCAGGAACAGGTTGTGGAATCAAATACTATTCATAATTTTAAAACCAGGTATGATAGGGAAATGGGACAGGAGTCATTGCTGTAAACAACCGATGCTCGAAAGGCGGGATCCAAGAGTCAATGCTCGATCCTGCAGACACAACTAGGTGAGTACAACTAGGTGAGTACACACACACACACACACACACACACACACACACACACACACACACACACACACACACACACACACACACACACACACACACACACACACACACACACACACAAGTAAGGAGGCATTTAGGGCGCTTTACACTGCCTATATAAGACCAGTCTTAGAGTATGCCGCCTCATCATGGAGTCCCCATCTGAAGAAGCATATAATGAAACTGGAAAAGGTTCAGAGGTTTGCAACGAGACTCGTCCCAGAGCTACGAGGGATGGGGTATGAAGAGCGCCTGAGGGAACTGTGCCTTACGACACTAGAAAGAAGAAGGGAGAGGGGGGACATGATAGGAACGTATAAGATACTCAGAGGGATTGACAGAGTGGACATACACGAAATGTTCACACGGAATAGTAACAGAACGAGAGGACATGGATGGAAGCTTGAAACTCAGATGAGTCACAGAGATGTTAGGAAGTTTTCTTTTAGCGTGAGAGTAGTGGGGAAATGGAATGCACTTCAGGAACAGGTTGTGGAATCAAATACTATTCATAATTTTAAAACCAGGTATGATAGGGAAATGGGACAGGAGTCATTGCTGTAAACAACCGATGCTCGAAAGGCGGGATCCAAGAGTCAATGCTCGATCCTGCAGACACAACTAGGTGAGTACAACTAGGTGAGTACACACACACACACACACACACACACACACACACACACACACACACACACACACACACACACACACACACACACACACACACACACACACACACACACAAGTAAGGAGGCATTTAGGGCGCTTTACACTGCCTACGTAAGGCCAGTCTTAGAGTATGCCGCCTCATCATGGAGTCCCCATCTGAAGAAGCATATAATGAAACTGGAAAAGGTTCAGAGGTTTGCAACGAGACTCGTCCCAGAGCTACGAGGGATGGGGTATGAAGAGCGCCTGAGGGAACTGTGCCTTACGACACTAGAAAGAAGAAGGGAGAGGGGGGACATGATAGGAACGTATAAGATACTCAGAGGGATTGACAGAGTGGACATAGACGAAATGTTCACACGGAATAGTAACAGAACGAGAGGACATGGATGGAAGCTTGAAACTCAGATGAGTCACAGAGATGTTAGGAAGTTTTCTTTTAGCGTGAGAGTAGTGGGGAAATGGAATGCACTTCAGGAACAGGTTGTGGAAGCAAATACTATTCATAATTTTAAAACCAGGTATGATAGGGAAATGGGACAGGAGTCATTGCTGTAAACAACCGATGCTCGAAAGGCGGGATCGAAGAGTCAATGCTCGATCCTGCAGACACAACTAGGTGAGTACAACTAGGTGAGTACTGTTATGATCTCGGCCTACAGGAGAAACGAGTCTCCCTCCTTGAGAGTTATTCGTCAAGCCTGACCTAACTAGAAGGTCTAGCAAATATTGAGGTGATAACCCATATGTAAAATAGTTGTTTGGATATGTGTAACAGTTTGAGATTATGGGCAATGAAGGAGAAAACAGATAAATGACTGGCTAGGAGATGTGGACAATTTGCTGGAGGCGTGAGGCTCGCTTCCGGAGGACCTTGACCTCACTTGAGTGCCAGACATCGCAGGGGGAAGCCGCGCTCCGTTTGAGCTCCTGTCAGAAGGGAACCCCTAGTGATATATCTCGAAGAGAAGAGAAGTGTGCGGACGTACCAGCTGTGGAATCGAGCTGGGAACGTTGTGGTCTCAAGTCCTGGTCGACGAGCAGATATTAAATCGCCCAGAAGCATTATTGTGGGCCGTGGGAGCGCCCTGACCAGACGCCGTCAGAGGGAAAGCGCCCTCGACCAATTAATCTGTGGTAAGCACGATAAACGCCAGTTCATAGTGATCACTTGTAGTTGGTCGTGTGCCCAGCGACAGTAGCGATGTTTATTTATAAGTTAGACATGTTTTAATAAGGCAGAAGGCCTGAAATAGGAGAGTGAAGAGGGAGGAGCACGGAGCGACGTCCGCCCCCTCTGAGCGCTGGCGGACGACTGAGGGAGCCTGGCTCCGGATGGATGGAGGAAGACCCTCCCCGCGAGTGAGGACCGCCGCCAGGCGAGGTGGAGTATGGACCCGCCCAAAGCGGGGGAGTCCACTCTCACTGTATGTAGAGAACAGATAGAGGTTTGAGGCAAACATATTGTGTGAATATTTTTTGTTTGTGTTAAAGGGGAACATTTTATTGGAGTGTCGATGGGTTGCAGGTTTGTCTTTTGGGGAAGAAGTTGCTGAGAATTTCGAAGCCAGCAGATGAAGTAGCTGATGAGACTCCAAGGTAGTGGAGCAGAGGACCTCGAGCTGTGAGGAGAAGCAGCAGTGAAGAGGAGTGTCACATGCTTCTGTAGAGGTGGAGAAGCACCATAGTTGCTCGAGGAAACTTCATGGTGTAGCAGCCAAGAGAGCTGTGTGGAGGAGCCTAGCAGAAGGGTGAAGCACCGTAGTTGCTCAAGGAAACTTCATGATAGCAGCCTGGAGAAGCTGCAGAGGATCCTGGTAGTGAAGCCCGGAAGAACCTAAAGAAATAGGGTAGTGAACTTCCAGAGGTGGAAGGGGAAGTTCTGGTGGATTACTTATAGGGAGTTGATAGTGTTTGGTTGTCAGTAGCGTGCAAGACGCAGTGAGAGGTGAGTGACTGTTTGCATTCTTATGTCAAGGAGTGATTTATTCTGAAGCTTAGAGTTGCAGTCGTAGGCTTGATTACCTACAGATGTATGTGCTCGAGGACTGACAGTGATCGATTAATCATTGTTGTGTATCAGTGAACATTTATACTGATATATGTTATTGCATCCAAATGCTGATTTTCTATATATACATTATCTTGCTGATAGTGCAACAGTGTATGTAGGCTTGATCAACTTGAGGAGGTTAATAGTATCAGGTGGTGAACCAGGAAATAGGATACCACTTGATAAGCTGATAATAGAGTTCTGATGGTATTGGAGTGCAACCTGATTGTGATATTATAGAGTATAGGATTCATTATTATTATATGTGTGTATGTATCGTGTATGTGCCTTGTCCAGTAAATGTGTCACAATTTGCTGGTGTTTGCCCTTGTCCTAGTGAGGCTTCCCAGGAGGTAGTAAAGAAGGAGAGAGAAAGAACCAAGAACCACTGCTGTGGACAGGGTAGGAGGTAATACTAGTAAGTCATAGGGGATTGAGGAGATCATATCTCATAAGGAGAGAGTGGGGAGTCACAGCGGCTCGAGTGGGTGTGTGCACGTGACAACGAGGCTAAGCGTTGGAGCCGCATCCCCTAAACGTGTGACGTTGAGCCCCTCTCCAAGAGCCAGAAGCGCCAAGGGTGATCTCCTAGTAAGCACTCTACCGAGTTGTGGGTTGGGTTGTCCATAGAGGAGGATCAACGACGACAACACCAACCAACCCACAGTCTATAATAGTACACACACACACACACACACACACACACACACACACACACACACACACACACACACACACACACACACACACACACACACACACACACACACACACACACACACACACACAAGTAAGGAGGCATTTAGGGCGCTTTACACTGCCTACGTAAGGCCAGTCTTAGAGTATGCCGCCTCATCATGGAGTCCCCATCTGAAGAAGCATATAATGAAACTGGAAAAGGTTCAGAGGTTTGCAACGAGACTCGTCCCAGAGCTACGAGGGATGGGGTATGAAGAGCGCCTGAGGGAACTGTGCCTTACGACACTAGAAAGAAGAAGGGAGAGGGGGGACATGATAGGAACGTATAAGATACTCAGAGGTATTGACAGAGTGGACATAGACGAAATGTTCACACGGAATAGTAACAGAACGAGAGGACATGGATGGAAGCTTGAAACTCAGATGAGTCACAGAGATGTTAGGAAGTTTTCTTTTAGCGTGAGAGTAGTGGGGAAATGGAATGCACTTCAGGAACAGGTTGTGGAATCAAATACTATTCATAATTTTAAAACCAGGTATGATAGGGAAATGGGACAGGAGTCATTGCTGTAAACAACCGATGCTCGAATGGCGGGATCCAAGAGTCAATGCTCGATCCTGCAGACACAACTAGGTGAGTACAACTAGGTGAGTACACACACACACACACACACACACACACACACACACACACACACACACACACACACACACACACACACACACACACACACACACACACACACACACACACACACAAGTAAGGAGGCATTTAGGGCGCTTTACACTGCCTACGTAAGGCCAGTCTTAGAGTATGCCGCCTCATCATGGAGTCCCCATCTGAAGAAGCATATAATGAAACTGGAAAAGGTTCAGAGGTTTGCAACGAGACTCGTCCCAGAGCTACGAGGGATGGGGTATGAAGAGCGCCTGAGGGAACTGTGCCTTACGACACTAGAAAGAAGAAGGGAGAGGGGGGACATGATAGGAACGTATAAGATACTCAGAGGAATTGACAGAGTGGACATAGACGAAATGTTCACACGGAATAGTAACAGAACGAGAGGACATGGATGGAAGCTTGAAACTCAGATGAGTCACAGAGATGTTAGGAAGTTTTCTTTTAGCGTGAGAGTAGTGGGGAAATGGAATGCACTTCAGGAACAGGTTGTGGAATCAAATACTATTCATAATTTTAAAACCAGGTATGATAGGGAAATGGGACAGGAGTCATTGCTGTAAACAACCGATGCTCGAAAGGCGGGATCCAAGAGTCAATGCTCGATCCTGCAGACACAACTAGGTGAGTACAACTAGGTGAGTACACACACACACACACACACACACACACACACACACACACACACACACACACACACACACACACACACACACACACACACACACACACACACACACACACACACACACACACACACACACACACAAGTAAGGAGGCATTTAGGGCGCTTTACACTGCCTACATAAGGCCAGTCTTAGAGTATGCCGCCTCATCATGGAGTCCCCATCTGAAGAAGCATATAATGAAACTGGAAAAGGTTCAGAGGTTTGCAACGAGACTCGTCCCAGAGCTACGAGGGATGGGGTATGAAGAGCGCCTGAGGGAACTGTGCCTTACGACACTAGAAAGAAGAAGGGAGAGGGTGGACATGATAGGAACGTATAAGATACTCAGAGGGATTGACAGAGTGGACATAGACGAAATGTTCACACGGAATAGTAACAGAACGAGAGGACATGGATGGAAGCTTGAAACTCAGATGAGTCACAGAGATGTTAGGAAGTTTTCTTTTAGCGTGAGAGTAGTGGGGAAATGGAATGCACTTCAGGAACAGGTTGTGGAAGCAAATACTATTCATAATTTTAAAACCAGGTATGATAGGGAAATGGGACAGGAGTCATTGCTGTAAACAACCGATGCTCGAAAGGCGGGATCCAAGAGTCAATGCTCGATCCTGCAGACACAACTAGGTGAGTACACACACACACACACACACACACACACACACACACACACACACACACACACACACACACACACACACATACACACACACACACACACACACACACACACACAAGTAAGGAGGCATTTAGGGCGCTTTACACTGCCTACGTAAGGCCAGTCTTAGAGTATGCCGCCTCATCATGGAGTCCCCATCTGAAGAAGCATATAATGAAACTGGAAAAGGTTCAGAGGTTTGCAACGAGACTCGTCCCAGAGCTACGAGGGATGGGGTATGAAGAGCGCCTGAGGGAACTGTGCCTTACGACACTAGAAAGAAGAAGGGAGAGGGGGGACATGATAGGAACGTATAAGATACTCAGAGGAATTGACAGAGTGGACATAGACGAAATGTTCACACGGAATAGTAACAGAACGAGAGGACATGGATGGAAGCTTGAAACTCAGATGAGTCACAGAGATGTTAGGAAGTTTTCTTTTAGCGTGAGAGTAGTGGGGAAATGGAATGCACTTCAGGAACAGGTTGTGGAATCAAATACTATTCATAATTTTAAAACCAGGTATGATAGGGAAATGGGACAGGAGTCATTGCTGTAAACAATCGATGCTCGAAAGGCGGGATCCAAGAGTCAATGCTCGATCCTGCAGACACAACTAGGTGAGTACAACTAGGTGAGTACACACACACACACACACACACACACACACACACACACACACACACACACACACACACACACACACACACACACACACACACACACACACACACACACAAGTAAGGAGGCATTTAGGGCGCTTTACACTGCCTACATAAGGCCAGTCTTAGAGTATGCCGCCTCATCATGGAGTCCCCATCTGAAGAAGCATATAATGAAACTGGAAATGGTTCAGAGGTTTGTAACGAGACTCGTCCCAGAGCTACGAGGGATGGGGTATGAAGAGCGCCTGAGGGAACTGTGCCTTACGACACTAGAAAGAAGAAGGGAGAGGGTGGACATGATTGGAACGTATAAGATACTCAGAGGGATTGACAGAGTGGACATAGACGAAATGTTCACACGGAATAGTAACAGAACGAGAGGACATGGATGGAAGCTTGAAACTCAGATGAGTCACAGAGATGTTAGGAAGTTTTCTTTTAGCGTGAGAGTAGTGGGGAAATGGAATGCACTTCAGGAACAGGTTGTGGAAGCAAATACTATTCATAATTTTAAAACCAGGTATGATAGGGAAATGGGACAGGAGTCATTGCTGTAAACAACCGATGCTCGAAAGGCGGGATCCAAGAGTCAATGCTCGATCCTGCAGACACAACTAGGTGAGTACACACACACACACACACACACACACACACACACACACACACACACACACACACACACACACACACACACACACACACACACACACACACACACACACATACACACACACACACACACACACACACACACACACAAGTAAGGAGGCATTTAGGGCGCTTTACACTGCCTACGTAAGGCCAGTCTTAGAGTATGCCGCCTCATCATGGAGTCCCCATCTGAAGAAGCATATAATGAAACTGGAAAAGGTTCAGAGGTTTGCAACGAGACTCGTCCCAGAGCTACGAGGGATGGGGTATGAAGAGCGCCTGAGGGAACTGTGCCTTACGACACTAGAAAGAAGAAGGGAGAGGGTGGACATGATAGGAACGTATAAGATACTCAGAGGGATTGACAGAGAGGACATAGACGAAATGTTCACACGGAATAGTAACAGAACGAGAGGACATGGATGGAAGCTTGAAACTCAGATGAGTCACAGAGATGTTAGGAAGTTTTCTTTTAGCGTGAGAGTAGTGGGGAAATGGAATGCACTTCAGGAACAGGTTGTGGAAGCAAATACTATTCATAATTTTAAAACCAGGTATGATAGGGAAATGGGACAGGAGTCATTGCTGTAAACAACCGATGCTCGAAAGGCGGGATCCAAGAGTCAATGCTCGATCCTGCAGACACAACTAGGTGAGTACACACACACACACACACACACACACACACACACACACACACACACACACACACACACACACACACACACACACACACACACACACACACATACACACACACACACACACACACACACACACACACACAAGTAAGGAGGCATTTAGGGCGCTTTACACTGCCTACGTAAGGCCAGTCTTAGAGTATGCCGCCTCATCATGGAGTCCCCATCTGAAGAAGCATATAATGAAACTGGAAAAGGTTCAGAGGTTTGCAACGAGACTCGTCCCAGAGCTACGAGGGATGGGGTATGAAGAGCGCCTGAGGGAACTGTGCCTTACGACACTAGAAAGAAGAAGGGAGAGGGGGGACATGATAGGAACGTATAAGATACTCAGAGGAATTGACAGAGTGGACATAGACGAAATGTTCACACGGAATAGTAACAGAACGAGAGGACATGGTTGGAAGCTTGAAACTCAGATGAGTCACAGAGATGTTAGGAAGTTTTCTTTTAGCGTGAGAGTAGTGGGGAAATGGAATGCACTTCAGGAACAGGTTGTGGAAGCAAATACTATTCATAATTTTAAAACCAGGTATGATAGGGAAATGGGACAGGAGTCATTGCTGTAAACAACCGATGCTCGAAAGGCGGGATCCAAGAGTCAATGCTCGATCCTGCAGACACAACTAGGTGAGTACAACTAGGTGAGTACACACACACACACACACACACACACACACACACACACACACACACACACACACACACACACACACACACACACACACACACACACACACACACACAAGTAAGGAGGCATTTAGGGTGCTTTACACTGCCTACGTAAGGCCAGTCTTAGAGTATGCCGCCTCATCATGGAGTCCCCATCTGAAGAAGCATATAATGAAACTGGAAAAGGTTCAGAGGTTTGCAACGAGACTCGTCCCAGAGCTACGAGGGATGGGGTATGAAGAGCGCCTGAGGGAACTGTGCCTTACGACACTAGAAAGAAGAAGGGAGAGGGGGGACATGATAGGAACGTATAAGATACTCAGAGGAATTGACAGAGTGGACATAGACGAAATGTTCACATGGAATAGTAACAGAACGAGAGGACATGGATGGAAGCTTGAAACTCAGATGAGTCACAGAGATGTTAGGAAGTTTTCTTTTAGCGTGAGAGTAGTGGGGAAATGGAATGCACTTCAGGAACAGGTTGTGGAAGCAAATACTATTCATAATTTTAAAACCAGGTATGATAGGGAAATGGGACAGGAGTCATTGCTGTAAACAACCGATGCTCGAAAGGCGGGATCCAAGAGTCAATGCTCGATCCTGCAGACACAACTAGGTGAGTACAACTAGGTGAGTACACACACACACACACACACACACACACACACACACACACACACACACACACACACACACACACACACACACACACACACACACAAGTAAGGAGGCATTTAGGGCGCTTTACACTGCCTACGTAAGGCCAGTCTTAGAGTATGCCGCCTCATCATGGAGTCCCCATCTGAAGAAGCATATAATGAAACTGGAAAAGGTTCAGAGGTTTGCAACGAGACTCGTCCCAGAGCTACGAGGGATGGGGTATGAAGAGCGCCTGAGGGAACTGTGCCTTACGACACTAGAAAGAAGAAGGGAGAGGGGGGACATGATAGGAACGTATAAGATACTCAGAGGAATTGACAGAGTGGACATAGACGAAATGTTCACACGGAATAGTAACAGAACGAGAGGACATGGATGGAAGCTTGAAACTCAGATGAGTCACAGAGATGTTAGGAAGTTTTCTTTTAGCGTGAGAGTAGTGGGGAAATGGAATGCACTTCAGGAACAGGTTGTGGAATCAAATACTATTCATAATTTTAAAACCAGGTATGATAGGGAAATGGGACAGGAGTCATTGCTGTAAACAACCGATGCTCGAAAGGCGGGATCCAAGAGTCAATGCTCGATCCTGCAGACACAACTAGGTGAGTATAACTAGGTGAGTACACACACACACACACACACACACACACACACACACACACACACACACACACACACACACACACACACACACACACACACACACACACACACACACACACACACACACACACACACACAAGTAAGGAGGCATTTAGGGCGCTTTACACTGCCTACATAAGGCCAGTCTTAGAGTATGCCGCCTCATCATGGAGTCCCCATCTGAAGAAGCATATAATGAAACTGGAAAAGGTTCAGAGGTTTGCAACGAGACTCGTCCCAGAGCTACGAGGGATGGGGTATGAAGAGCGCCTGAGGGAACTGTGCCTTACGACACTAGAAAGAAGAAGGGAGAGGGGGGACATGATAGGAACGTATAAGATACTCAGAGGGATTGACAGAGTGGACATAGACGAAATGTTCACACGGAATAGTAACAGAACGAGAGGACATGGATGGAAGCTTGAAACTCAGATGAGTCACAGAGATGTTAGGAAGTTTTCTTTTAGCGTGAGAGTAGTGGGGAAATGGAATGCACTTCAGGAACAGGTTGTGGAAGCAAATACTATTCATAATTTTAAAACCAGGTATGATAGGGAAATGGGACAGGAGTCATTGCTGTAAACAACCGATGCTCGAAAGGCGGGATCCAAGAGTCAATGCTCGATCCTGCAGACACAACTAGGTGAGTACAACTAGGTGAGTACACACACACACACACACACACACACACACACACACACACACACACACACACACACACACACACACACACACACACACACACACACACACACACACACACACACACAAGTAAGGAGGCATTTAGGGCGCTTTACACTGCCTACGTAAGGCCAGTCTTAGAGTATGCCGCCTCATCATGGAGTCCCCATCTGAAGAAGCATATAATGAAACTGGAAAAGGTTCAGAGGTTTGCAACGAGACTCGTCCCAGAGCTACGAGGGATGGGGTATGAAGAGCGCCTGAGGGAACTGTGCCTTACGACACTAGAAAGAAGAAGGGAGAGGGGGGACATGATAGGAACGTATAAGATACTCAGAGGAATTGACAGAGTGGACATAGACGAAATGTTCACACGGAATAGTAACAGAACGAGAGGACATGGATGGAAGCTTGAAACTCAGATGAGTCACAGAGATGTTAGGAAGTTTTCTTTTAGCGTGAGAGTAGTGGGGAAATGGAATGCACTTCAGGAACAGGTTGTGGAAGCAAATACTATTCATAATTTTAAAACCAGGTATGATAGGGAAATGGGACAGGAGTCATTGCTGTAAAAAACCGATGCTCGAAAGGCGGGATCCAAGAGTCAATGCTCGATCCTGCAGACACAACTAGGTGAGTACAACTAGGTGAGTACACACACACACACACACACACACACACACACACACACACACACACACACACACACACACACACACACACACACACACACACACACACACACACACACACACACACACACACACAAGTAAGGAGGCATTTAGGGCGCTTTACACTGCCTACGTAAGGCCAGTCTTAGAGTATGCCGCCTCATCATGGAGTCCCCATCTGAAGAAGCATATAATGAAACTGGAAAAGGTTCAGAGGTTTGCAACGAGACTCGTCCCAGAGCTACGAGGGATGGGGTATGAAGAGCGCCTGAGGGAACTGTGCCTTACGACACTAGAAAGAAGAAGGGAGAGGGGGGACATGATAGGAACGTATAAGATACTCAGAGGAATTGACAGAGTGGACATAGACGAAATGTTCACACGGAATAGTAACAGAACGAGAGGACATGGATGGAAGCTTGAAACTCAGATGAGTCACAGAGATGTTAGGAAGTTTTCTTTTAGCGTGAGAGTAGTGGGGAAATGGAATGCACTTCAGGAACAGGTTGTGGAATCAAATACTATTCATAATTTTAAAACCAGGTATGATAGGGAAATGGGACAGGAGTCATTGCTGTAAACAACCGATGCTCGAAAGGCGGGATCCAAGAGTCAATGCTCGATCCTGCAGACACAACTAGGTGAGTACAACTAGGTGAGTACACACACACACACACACACACACACACACACACACACACACACACACACACACACACACACACACACACACACACACACAAGTAAGGAGGCATTTAGGGCGCTTTACACTGCCTACATAAGGCCAGTCTTAGAGTATGCCGCCTCATCATGGAGTCCCCATCTGAAGAAGCATATAATGAAACTGGAAAAGGTTCAGAGGTTTGCAACGAGACTCGTCCCAGAGCTACGAGGGATGGGGTATGAAGAGCGCCTGAGGGAACTGTGCCTTACGACACTAGAAAGAAGAAGGGAGAGGGTGGACATGATAGGAACGTATAAGATACTCAGAGGGATTGACAGAGTGGACATAGACGAAATGTTCACACGGAATAGTAACAGAACGAGAGGACATGGATGGAAGCTTGAAACTCAGATGAGTCACAGAGATGTTAGGAAGTTTTCTTTTAGCGTGAGAGTAGTGGGGAAATGGAATGCACTTCAGGAACAGGTTGTGGAAGCAAATACTATTCATAATTTTAAAACCAGGTATGATAGGGAAATGGGACAGGAGTCATTGCTGTAAACAACCGATGCTCGAAAGGCGGGATCCAAGAGTCAATGCTCGATCCTGCAGACACAACTAGGTGAGTACACACACACACACACACACACACACACACACACACACACACACACACACACACACACACACACACACACACACACACACACACACACACACACACACACACACACACACACACACACACATACACACACACACACACACACACACACACACACACACACACACACACAAGTAAGGAGGCATTTAGGGTGCTTTACACTGCCTACGTAAGGCCAGTCTTAGAGTATGCCGCCTCATCATGGAGTCCCCATCTGAAGAAGCATATAATGAAACTGGAAAAGGTTCAGAGGTTTGCAACGAGACTCGTCCCAGAGCTACGAGGGATGGGGTATGAAGAGCGCCTGAGGGAACTGTGCCTTACGACACTAGAAAGAAGAAGGGAGAGGGGGGACATGATAGGAACGTATAAGATACTCAGAGGTATTGACAGAGTGGACATAGACGAAATGTTCACACGGAATAGTAACAGAACGAGAGGACATGGTTGGAAGCTTGAAACTCAGATGAGTCACAGAGATGTTAGGAAGTTTTCTTTTAGCGTGAGAGTAGTGGGGAAATGGAATGCACTTCAGGAACAGGTTGTGGAAGCAAATACTATTCATAATTTTAAAACCAGGTATGATAGGGAAATGGGACAGGAGTCATTGCTGTAAACAACCGATGCTCGAAAGGCGGGATCCAAGAGTCAATGCTCGATCCTGCAGACACAACTAGGTGAGTACAACTAGGTGAGTACACACACACACACACACACACACACACACACACACACACACACACACACACACACACACACACACACACACACACACACACACACACACACACACACACACACACACACACACACACACACACACAAGTAAGGAGGCATTTAGGGCGCTTTACACTGCCTACATAAGGCCAGTCTTAGAGTATGCCGCCTCATCATGGAGTCCCCATCTGAAGAAGCATATAATGAAACTGGAAAAGGTTCAGAGGTTTGCAACGAGACTCGTCCCAGAGCTACGAGGGATGGGGTATGAAGAGCGCCTGAGGGAACTGTGCCTTACGACACTAGAAAGAAGAAGGGAGAGGGTGGACATGATAGGAACGTATAAGATACTCAGAGGGATTGACAGAGTGGACATAGACGAAATGTTCACACGGAATAGTAACAGAACGAGAGGACATGGATGGAAGCTTGAAACTCAGATGAGTCACAGAGATGTTAGGAAGTTTTCTTTTAGCGTGAGAGTAGTGGGGAAATGGAATGCACTTCAGGAACAGGTTGTGGAAGCAAATACTATTCATAATTTTAAAACCAGGTATGATAGGGAAATGGGACAGGAGTCATTGCTGTAAACAACCGATGCTCGAAAGGCGGGATCCAAGAGTCAATGCTCGATCCTGCAGACACAACTAGGTGAGTACACACACACACACACACACACACACACACACACACACACACACACACACACACACACACACACACACACACACACACACATACACACACACACACACACACACACACACACACACACACACACAAGTAAGGAGGCATTTAGGGCGCTTTACACTGCCTACGTAAGGCCAGTCTTAGAGTATGCCGCCTCATCATGGAGTCCCCATCTGAAGAAGCATATAATGAAACTGGAAAAGGTTCAGAGGTTTGCAACGAGACTCGTCCCAGAGCTACGAGGGATGGGGTATGAAGAGCGCCTGAGGGAACTGTGCCTTACGACACTAGAAAGAAGAAGGGAGAGGGGGGACATGATAGGAACGTATAAGATACTCAGAGGTATTGACAGAGTGGACATAGACGAAATGTTCACACGGAATAGTAACAGAACGAGAGGACATGGTTGGAAGCTTGAAACTCAGATGAGTCACAGAGATGTTAGGAAGTTTTCTTTTAGCGTGAGAGTAGTGGGGAAATGGAATGCACTTCAGGAACAGGTTGTGGAAGCAAATACTATTCATAATTTTAAAACCAGGTATGATAGGGAAATGGGACAGGAGTCATTGCTGTAAACAACCGATGCTCGAAAGGCGGGATCCAAGAGTCAATGCTCGATCCTGCAGACACAACTAGGTGAGTACAACTAGGTGAGTACACACACACACACACACACACACACACACACACACACACACACACACACACACACACACACACACACACACACACACACACAAGTAAGGAGGCATTTAGGGTGCTTTACACTGCCTACGTAAGGCCAGTCTTAGAGTATGCCGCCTCATCATGGAGTCCCCATCTGAAGAAGCATATAATGAAACTGGAAAAGGTTCAGAGGTTTGCAACGAGACTCGTCCCAGAGCTACGAGGGATGGGGTATGAAGAGCGCCTGAGGGAACTGTGCCTTACGACACTAGAAAGAAGAAGGGAGAGGGGGGACATGATAGGAACGTATAAGATACTCAGAGGAATTGACAGAGTGGACATAGACGAAATGTTCACATGGAATAGTAACAGAACGAGAGGACATGGATGGAAGCTTGAAACTCAGATGAGTCACAGAGATGTTAGGAAGTTTTCTTTTAGCGTGAGAGTAGTGGGGAAATGGAATGCACTTCAGGAACAGGTTGTGGAAGCAAATACTATTCATAATTTTAAAACCAGGTATGATAGGGAAATGGGACAGGAGTCATTGCTGTAAACAACCGATGCTCGAAAGGCGGGATCCAAGAGTCAATGCTCGATCCTGCAGACACAACTAGGTGAGTACAACTAGGTGAGTACACACACACACACACACACACACACACACACACACACACACACACACACACACACACACACACAAGTAAGGAGGCATTTAGGGCGCTTTACACTGCCTACGTAAGGCCAGTCTTAGAGTATGCCGCCTCATCATGGAGTCCCCATCTGAAGAAGCATATAATGAAACTGGAAAAGGTTCAGAGGTTTGCAACGAGACTCGTCCCAGAGCTACGTGGGATGGGGTATGAAGAGCGCCTGAGGGAACTGTGCCTTACGACACTAGAAAGAAGAAGGGAGAGGGGGGACATGATAGGAACGTATAAGATACTCAGAGGAATTGACAGAGTGGACATAGACGAAATGTTCACACGGAATAGTAACAGAACGAGAGGACATGGATGGAAGCTTGAAACTCAGATGAGTCACAGAGATGTTAGGAAGTTTTCTTTTAGCGTGAGAGTAGTGGGGAAATGGAATGCACTTCAGGAACAGGTTGTGGAATCAAATACTATTCATAATTTTAAAACCAGGTATGATAGGGAAATGGGACAGGAGTCATTGCTGTAAACAACCGATGCTCGAAAGGCGGGATCCAAGAGTCAATGCTCGATCCTGCAGACACAACTAGGTGAGTACAACTAGGTGAGTACACACACACACACACACACACACACACACACACACACACACACACACACACACACACACACACACACACACACACACACACACACACACACACACACACACACACACACACACACACACACACACACACACACACACAAGTAAGGAGGCATTTAGGGCGCTTTACACTGCCTACGTAAGGCCAGTCTTAGAGTATGCCGCCTCATCATGGAGTCCCCATCTGAAGAAGCATATAATGAAACTGGAAAAGGTTCAGAGGTTTGCAACGAGACTCGTCCCAGAGCTACGAGGGATGGGGTATGAAGAGCGCCTGAGGGAACTGTGCCTTACGACACTAGAAAGAAGAAGGGAGAGGGGGGACATGATAGGAACGTATAAGATACTCAGAGGAATTGACAGAGTGGACATAGACGAAATGTTCACACGGAATAGTAACAGAACGAGAGGACATGGATGGAAGCTTGAAACTCAGATGAGTCACAGAGATGTTAGGAAGTTTTCTTTTAGCGTGAGAGTAGTGGGGAAATGGAATGCACTTCAGGAACAGGTTGTGGAATCAAATACTATTCATAATTTTAAAACCAGGTATGATAGGGAAATGGGACAGGAGTCATTGCTGTAAACAACCGATGCTCGAAAGGCGGGATCCAAGAGTCAATGCTCGATCCTGCAGACACAACTAGGTGAGTACAACTAGGTGAGTACACACACACACACACACACACACACACACACACACACACACACACACACACACACACACACACACACACACACACACACACACACACACACACACACACACACACACACACACACACAAGTAAGGAGGCATTTAGGGCGCTTTACACTGCCTACGTAAGGCCAGTCTTAGAGTATGCCGCCTCATCATGGAGTCCCCATCTGAAGAAGCATATAATGAAACTGGAAAAGGTTCAGAGGTTTGCAACGAGACTCGTCCCAGAGCTACGAGGGATGGGGTATGAAGAGCGCCTGAGGGAACTGTGCCTTACGACACTAGAAAGAAGAAGGGAGAGGGGGGACATGATAGGAACGTATAAGATACTCAGAGGAATTGACAGAGTGGACATAGACGAAATGTTCACACGGAATAGTAACAGAACGAGAGGACATGGATGGAAGCTTGAAACTCAGATGAGTCACAGAGATGTTAGGAAGTTTTCTTTTAGCGTGAGAGTAGTGGGGAAATGGAATGCACTTCAGGAACAGGTTGTGGAATCAAATACTATTCATAATTTTAAAACCAGGTATGATAGGGAAATGGGACAGGAGTCATTGCTGTAAACAACCGATGCTCGAAAGGCGGGATCCAAGAGTCAATGCTCGATCCTGCAGACACAACTAGGTGAGTACAACTAGGTGAGTACACACACACACACACACACACACACACACACACACACACACACACACACACACACACACACACACACACACACACACACACACACACACACACACACACACACACACACACACACACACACACACACACACACACACACACAAGTAAGGAGGCATTTAGGGCGCTTTACACTGCCTACATAAGGCCAGTCTTAGAGTATGCCGCCTCATCATGGAGTCCCCATCTGAAGAAGCATATAATGAAACTGGAAAAGGTTCAGAGGTTTGCAACGAGACTCGTCCCAGAGCTACGAGGGATGGGGTATGAAGAGCGCCTGAGGGAACTGTGCCTTACGACACTAGAAAGAAGAAGGGAGAGGGGGGACATGATGGGAACGTATAAGATACTCAGAGGGATTGACAGAGTGGACATAGACGAAATGTTCACACGGAATAGTAACAGAACGAGAGGACATGGATGGAAGCTTGAAACTCAGATGAGTCACAGTAATGTTAGGAAGTTTACTTTTAGCGTGAGAGTAGTGGGGAAATGGAATGCACTTCAGGAACAGGTTGTGGAAGCAAATACTATTCATAATTTTAAAACCAGGTATGATAGGGAAATGGGACAGGAGTCATTGCTGTAAACAACCGATGCTCGAAAGGCGGGATCCAAGAGTCAATGCTCGATCCTGCAGACACAACTAGGTGAGTACAACTAGGTGAGTACACACACACACACACACACACACACACACACACACACACACACACACACACACACACACACACACACACACACACACACACACACACACACACACACACACACACACACACACACACACACACACACACACACACACACACACACACACACACACACACACACACACACACACACACACACACACACACACACACACACACACACACACACACACACACACACACACACACACACACACACACACACACACACACACACACACACACACAAGTAAGGAGGCATTTAGGGCGCTTTACACTGCCTACGTAAGGCCAGTCTTAGAGTATGCCGCCTCATCATGGAGTCCCCATCTGAAGAAGCATATAATGAAACTGGAAAAGGTTCAGAGGTTTGCAACGAGACTCGTCCCAGAGCTACGAGGGATGGGGTATGAAGAGCGCCTGAGGGAACTGTGCCTTACGACACTAGAAAGAAGAAGGGAGAGGGGGGACATGATAGGAACGTATAAGATACTCAGAGGAATTGACAGAGTGGACATAGACGAAATGTTCACACGGAATAGTAACAGAACGAGAGGACATGGATAGAAGCTTGAAACTCAGATGAGTCACAGAGATGTTAGGAAGTTTTCTTTTAGCGTGAGAGTAGTGGGGAAATGGAATGCACTTCAGGAACAGGTTGTGGAATCAAATACTATTCATAATTTTAAAACCAGGTATGATAGGGAAATGGGACAGGAGTCATTGCTGTAAACAACCGATGCTCGAAAGGCGGGATCCAAGAGTCAATGCTCGATCCTGCAGACACAACTAGGTGAGTACAACTAGGTGAGTACACACACACACACACACACACACACACACACACACACACACACACACACACACACACACACACACACACACACACACACACACACACACACACACACACACACACACACAAGTAAGGAGGCATTTAGGGCGCTTTACACTGCCTACGTAAGGCCAGTCTTAGAGTATGCCGCCTCATCATGGAGTCCCCATCTGAAGAAGCATATAATGAAACTGGAAAAGGTTCAGAGGTTTGCAACGAGACTCGTCCCAGAGCTACGAGGGATGGGGTATGAAGAGCGCCTGAGGGAACTGTGCCTTACGACACTAGAAAGAAGAAGGGAGAGGGGGGACATGATAGGAACGTATAAGATACTCAGAGGAATTGACAGAGTGGACATAGACGAAATGTTCACACGGAATAGTAACAGAACGAGAGGACATGGATGGAAGCTTGAAACTCAGATGAGTCACAGAGATGTTAGGAAGTTTTCTTTTAGCGTGAGAGTAGTGGGGAAATGGAATGCACTTCAGGAACAGGTTGTGGAATCAAATACTATTCATAATTTTAAAACCAGGTATGATAGGAAAATGGGACAGGAGTCATTGCTGTAAACAACCGATGCTCGAAAGGCGGGATCCAAGAGTCAATGCTCGATCCTGCAGACACAACTAGGTGAGTACAACTAGGTGAGTACACACACACACACACACACACACACACACACACACACACACACACACACACACACACACACACACACACACACACACACACACACACACACACACAAGTAAGGAGGCATTTAGGGCGCTTTACACTGCCTACATAAGGCCAGTCTTAGAGTATGCCGCCTCATCATGGAGTCCCCATCTGAAGAAGCATATAATGAAACTGGAAAAGGTTCAGAGGTTTGCAACGAGACTCGTCCCAGAGCTACGAGGGATGGGGTATGAAGAGCGCCTGAGGGAACTGTGCCTTACGACACTAGAAAGAAGAAGGGAGAGGGGGGACATGATGGGAACGTATAAGATACTCAGAGGGATTGACAGAGTGGACATAGACGAAATGTTCACACGGAATAGTAACAGAACGAGAGGACATGGATGGAAGCTTGAAACTCAGATGAGTCACAGTAATGTTAGGAAGTTTACTTTTAGCGTGAGAGTAGTGGGGAAATGGAATGCACTTCAGGAACAGGTTGTGGAAGCAAATACTATTCATAATTTTAAAACCAGGTATGATAGGGAAATGGGACAGGAGTCATTGCTGTAAACAACCGATGCTCGAAAGGCGGGATCCAAGAGTCAATGCTCGATCCTGCAGACACAACTAGGTGAGTACAACTAGGTGAGTACACACACACACACACACACACACACACACACACACACACACACACACACACACACACACACACACACACACACACACACACACACACACACACACACACACACACACACACACACACACACACACACACACACACACACACACACACACACACACACACACACACAAGTAAGGAGGCATTTAGGGCGCTTTACACTGCCTACGTAAGGCCAGTCTTAGAGTATGCCGCCTCATCATGGAGTCCCCATCTGAAGAAGCATATAATGAAACTGGAAAAGGTTCAGAGGTTTGCAACGAGACTCGTCCCAGAGCTACGAGGGATGGGGTATGAAGAGCGCCTGAGGGAACTGTGCCTTACGACACTAGAAAGAAGAAGGGAGAGGGGGGACATGATAGGAACGTATAAGATACTCAGAGGAATTGACAGAGTGGACATAGACGAAATGTTCACACGGAATAGTAACAGAACGAGAGGACATGGATGGAAGCTTGAAACTCAGATGAGTCACAGAGATGTTAGGAAGTTTTCTTTTAGCGTGAGAGTAGTGGGGAAATGGAATGCACTTCAGGAACAGGTTGTGGAAGCAAATACTATTCATAATTTTAAAACCAGGTATGATAGGGAAATGGGACAGGAGTCATTGCTGTAAAAAACCGATGCTCGAAAGGCGGGATCCAAGAGTCAATGCTCGATCCTGCAGACACAACTAGGTGAGTACAACTAGGTGAGTACACACACACACACACACACACACACACACACACACACACACACACACACACACACACACACACACACACACACACACACACACACACACACACACACACACACACACACACACACAAGTAAGGAGGCATTTAGGGCGCTTTACACTGCCTACGTAAGGCCAGTCTTAGAGTATGCCGCCTCATCATGGAGTCCCCATCTGAAGAAGCATATAATGAAACTGGAAAAGGTTCAGAGGTTTGCAACGAGACTCGTCCCAGAGCTACGAGGGATGGGGTATGAAGAGCGCCTGAGGGAACTGTGCCTTACGACACTAGAAAGAAGAAGGGAGAGGGGGGACATGATAGGAACGTATAAGATACTCAGAGGAATTGACAGAGTGGACATAGACGAAATGTTCACACGGAATAGTAACAGAACGAGAGAGCATGGATGGAAGCTTGAAACTCAGATGAGTCACAGAGATGTTAGGAAGTTTTCTTTTAGTGTGAGAGTAGTGGGGAAATGGAATGCACTTCAGGAACAGGTTGTGGAAGCAAATACTATTCATAATTTTAAAACCAGGTATGATAGGGAAATGGGACAGGAGTCATTGCTGTAAACAACCGATGCTCGAATGGCGGGATCCTAGAGTCAATGCTCGATCCTGCAGACACAACTAGGTGAGTACAACTAGGTGAGTACACACACACACACACACACACACACACACACACACACACACACACACACACACACACACACACACACACACACACACACACACACACACACACACACACAAGTAAGGAGGCATTTAGGGCGCTTTACACTGCCTACATAAGGCCAGTCTTAGAGTATGCCGCCTCATCATGGAGTCCCCATCTGAAGAAGCATATAATGAAACTGGAAAAGGTTCAGAGGTTTGCAACGAGACTCGTCCCAGAGCTACGAGGGATGGGGTATGAAGAGCGCCTGAGGGAACTGTGCCTTACGACACTAGAAAGAAGAAGGGAGAGGGGGGACATGATAGGAACGTATAAGATACTCAGAGGAATTGACAGAGTGGACATAGACGAAATGTTCACACGGAATAGTAACAGAACGAGAGGACATGGATGGAAGCTTGAAACTCAGATGAGTCACAGAGATGTTAGGAAGTTTTCTTTTAGCGTGAGAGTAGTGGGGAAATGGAATGCACTTCAGGAACAGGTTGTGGAATCAAATACTATTCATAATTTTAAAACCAGGTATGATAGGGAAATGGGACAGGAGTCATTGCTGTAAACAACCGATGCTCGAAAGGCGGGATCCAAGAGTCAATGCTCGATCCTGCAGACACAACTAGGTGAGTACAACTAGGTGAGTACACACACACACACACACACACACACACACACACACACACACACACACACACACACACACACACACACACACACACACACACACACACACACACACACACACACACACACACACACACACACACACACACACAAGTAAGGAGGCATTTAGGGCGCTTTACACTGCCTACATAAGGCCAGTCTTAGAGTATGCCGCCTCATCATGGAGTCCCCATCTGAAGAAGCATATAATGAAACTGGAAAAGGTTCAGAGGTTTGCAACGAGACTCGTCCCAGAGCTACGAGGGATGGGGTATGAAGAGCGCCTGAGGGAACTGTGCCTTACGACACTAGAAAGAAGAAGGGAGAGGGGGGACATGATAGGAACGTATAAGATACTCAGAGGGATTGACAGAGTGGACATAGACGAAATGTTCACACGGAATAGTTACAGAACGAGAGGACATGGATGGAAGCTTGAAACTCAGATGAGTCACAGTAATGTTAGGAAGTTTACTTTTAGCGTGAGAGTAGTGGGGAAATGGAATGCACTTCAGGAACAGGTTGTGGAAGCAAATACTATTCATAATTTTAAAACCAGGTATGATAGGGAAATGGGACAGGAGTCATTGCTGTAAACAACCGATGCTCGAAAGGCGGGATCCAAGAGTCAATGCTCGATCCTGCAGACACAACTAGGTGAGTACAACTAGGTGAGTACACACACACACACACACACACACACACACACACACACACACACACACACACACACACACACACACACACACACACACACACACACACACACACACACACACACACACACACACACACACACACACAGCCTTTAGGGGCCTCGTAGCCTGGTGGATAGCGCGCAGGACTCGTAATTCTGTGGCGCGGGTTCGATTCCCGCACGAGGCAGAAACAAATGGGCAAAGTTTCTTTCACCCTAAGTGCCCCTGTTACCTAGCAGTAAATAGGTACCTGGGAGTTAGTCAGCTGTCACGGGCTGCTTCCTGGGGTGTGTGTGTGTGTGTGGTGTGGGGAAAAAAAAATAAAAAAAAAATAAAAAAATAAAGTAGTTAGTAAACAGTTGATTGACAGTTGAGAGGCGGGCCGAAAGAGCAAAGCTCAACCCCCGCAAAAACACAACTAGTAAACACACACACACACACACACACACACACACACACACACACACACACACACACACACACACACACACACACACACACACACACACACAAGTAAGGAGGCATTTAGGGCGCTTTACACTGCCTACGTAAGGCCAGTCTTAGAGTATGCCGCCTCATCATGGAGTCCCCATCTGAAGAAGCATATAATGAAACTGGAAAAGGTTCAGAGGTTTGCAACGAGACTCGTCCCAGAGCTACGAGGGATGGGGTATGAAGAGCGCCTGAGGGAACTGTGCCTTACGACACTAGAAAGAAGAAGGGAGAGGGGGGACATGATAGGAACGTATAAGATACTCAGAGGAATTGACAGAGTGGACATAGACGAAATGTTCACACGGAATAGTAACAGAACGAGAGGACATGGATGGAAGCTTGAAACTCAGATGAGTCACAGAGATGTTAGGAAGTTTTCTTTTAGCGTGAGAGTAGTGGGGAAATGGAATGCACTTCAGGAACAGGTTGTGGAAGCAAATACTATTCATAATTTTAAAACCAGGTATGATAGGGAAATGGGACAGGAGTCATTGCTGTAAAAAACCGATGCTCGAAAGGCGGGATCCAAGAGTCAATGCTCGATCCTGCAGACACAACTAGGTGAGTACAACTAGGTGAGTACACACACACACACACACACACACACACACACACACACACACACACACACACACACACACACACACACACACACACACACACACACACACACACACACACACACACACACAAGTAAGGAGGCATTTAGGGCGCTTTACACTGCCTACATAAGGCCAGTCTTAGAGTATGCCGCCTCATCATGGAGTCCCCATCTGAAGAAGCATATAATGAAACTGGAAAAGGTTCAGAGGTTTGCAACGAGACTCGTCCCAGAGCTACGAGGGATGGGGTATGAAGAGCGCCTGAGGGAACTGTGCCTTACGACACTAGAAAGAAGAAGGGAGAGGGGGGACATGATAGGAACGTATAAGATACTCAGAGGAATTGACAGAGTGGACATAGACGAAATGTTCACACGGAATAGTAACAGAACGAGAGGACATGGATGGAAGCTTGAAACTCAGATGAGTCACAGAGATGTTAGGAAGTTTTCTTTTAGCGTGAGAGTAGTGGGGAAATGGAATGCACTTCAGGAACAGGTTGTGGAATCAAATACTATTCATAATTTTAAAACCAGGTATGATAGGGAAATGGGACAGGAGTCATTGCTGTAAACAACCGATGCTCGAAAGGCGGGATCCAAGAGTCAATGCTCGATCCTGCAGACACAACTAGGTGAGTACAACTAGGTGAGTACACACACACACACACACACACACACACACACACACACACACACACACACACACACACACACACACACACACACACACACACACACACACACACACACACACAAGTAAGGAGGCATTTAGGGCGCTTTACACTGCCTACATAAGGCCAGTCTTAGAGTATGCCGCCTCATCATGGAGTCCCCATCTGAAGAAGCATATAATGAAACTGGAAAAGGTTCAGAGGTTTGCAACGAGACTCGTCCCAGAGCTACGAGGGATGGGGTATGAAGAGCGCCTGAGGGAACTGTGCCTTACGACACTAGAAAGAAGAAGGGAGAGGGGGGACATGATAGGAACGTATAAGATACTCAGAGGGATTGACAGAGTGGACATAGACGAAATGTTCACACGGAATAGTAACAGAACGAGAGGACATGGATGGAAGCTTGAAACTCAGATGAGTCACAGTAATGTTAGGAAGTTTACTTTTAGCGTGAGAGTAGTGGGGAAATGGAATGCACTTCAGGAACAGGTTGTGGAAGCAAATACTATTCATAATTTTAAAACCAGGTATGATAGGGAAATGGGACAGGAGTCATTGCTGTAAACAACCGATGCTCGAAAGGCGGGATCCAAGAGTCAATGCTCGATCCTGCAGACACAACTAGGTGAGTACAACTAGGTGAGTACACACACACACACACACACACACACACACACACACACACACACACACACACACACACACACACACACACACACACACACACACACACACACACACACACACACACACACACACACACACACACACACACACACACACACACAAGTAAGGAGGCATTTAGGGCGCTTTACACTGCCTACGTAAGGCCAGTCTTAGAGTATGCCGCCTCATCATGGAGTCCCCATCTGAAGAAGCATATAATGAAACTGGAAAAGGTTCAGAGGTTTGCAACGAGACTCGTCCCAGAGCTACGAGGGATGGGGTATGAAGAGCGCCTGAGGGAACTGTGCCTTACGACACTAGAAAGAAGAAGGGAGAGGGGGGACATGATAGGAACGTATAAGATACTCAGAGGAATTGACAGAGTGGACATAGACGAAATGTTCACACGGAATAGTAACAGAACGAGAGGACATGGATGGAAGCTTGAAACTCAGATGAGTCACAGAGATGTTAGGAAGTTTTCTTTTAGCGTGAGAGTAGTGGGGAAATGGAATGCACTTCAGGAACAGGTTGTGGAAGCAAATACTATTCATAATTTTAAAACCAGGTATGATAGGGAAATGGGACAGGAGTCATTGCTGTAAAAAACCGATGCTCGAAAGGCGGGATCCAAGAGTCAATGCTCGATCCTGCAGACACAACTAGGTGAGTACAACTAGGTGAGTACACACACACACACACACACACACACACACACACACACACACACACACACACACACACACACACACACACACACACACACACACACACACACACACACACACACAAGTAAGGAGGCATTTAGGGCGCTTTACACTGCCTACGTAAGGCCAGTCTTAGAGTATGCCGCCTCATCATGGAGTCCCCATCTGAAGAAGCATATAATGAAACTGGAAAAGGTTCAGAGGTTTGCAACGAGACTCGTCCCAGAGCTACGAGGGATGGGGTATGAAGAGCGCCTGAGGGAACTGTGCCTTACGACACTAGAAAGAAGAAGGGAGAGGGGGGACATGATAGGAACGTATAAGATACTCAGAGGAATTGACAGAGTGGACATAGACGAAATGTTCACACGGAATAGTAACAGAACGAGAGGACATGGATGGAAGCTTGAAACTCAGATGAGTCACAGAGATGTTAGGAAGTTTTCTTTTAGTGTGAGAGTAGTGGGGAAATGGAATGCACTTCAGGAACAGGTTGTGGAAGCAAATACTATTCATAATTTTAAAACCAGGTATGATAGGGAAAT